>NW_026575146.1:86441357-86468857 GCF_905146905.1 Nyctereutes procyonoides | reverse complement strand
TGCCCGGGTCCCAGGTGGCGGTGGCGGTGGCGTGGGGCTCCCCGCCCCCCCGATTCCCACCCCCCAGCCATATTGACTCGTTTGTGTGCGAACATTCGCCTGCAGGACTGTAAAAGCTCCCTTTACCAAAATCAATTCAAAGATTCAAAACAATCTATTGAAGAGTTTTGCAGCCAGCTTTTAAACCACTTATAAAAGACAACACACAGGAAAAATTAACCCCTGTGGCTCTATTAGGAACAGTATAATAAATGTACATTTAAAAGATCTATAAACACATATTTATCTGCAAAATGTTCTTGCATAAAACTGTTATTGAAGAGGCTTTCATTTTATCTTTGTGTTATTGTAATTTTATTGAATTGCTTATTCATTCTTTGATATTGTATTTTAATGGTATTATAAATCTGTTTTATGTCTGATAGGAGCCTCATTGTAAACTGATATAACAGATAATATGGCAATTCACCATAAAAATTCTAAACCAAAAATGCAGATCAGAACGCAAAGAAGCACTTTAATTCATTCTCGGTTTCTTTTCATTTTATTTTTTAATTATTTTTCATGTGCCGGTTGCCATCTGTTGATAAAGGATGGTTGTGTGAAACTCACTGTACAACACAATAGGAACTTTTTGTATAATTCTATTCATAAAAAATGATAACAGTATAAAAGCATTACACTCCTCGAGACTGAGGATCATTAGCAAGTTCATTGTATAAACTGATTTAAATTAGTCACTTTTGGAACAAAATCCTTTTTTGCAAAATATCTTATTTTGGGTAATTTTTAGTATCATGAATAATAGAACAAAAAAAACCCCACTTTCTAAAATGTCTCCTATTATTTTTATCCTTTTATTAAAAACAATGGAAAACAATTACGATAAAAGATGGTATCAACATGGAGAGCAATTATGTCATAAACCCAGCCACGGCTCAGAAACTTAGCAGGAAGTTCATTCAATAAAAGTATCTTAACTTGCCATCCCTAAATGATAAAATCTCCAGTATCAGAAAGGAAGTGATGCGGTCACCGATAGTGCGGCAGACACCTGGTCCCGAGAGTATGGCTTTACGGCATCCCTGCTGCCTCGGCGTGGGTCCCTCCCGCGGCCGTGGGCATCCCTGCCAGCCTGTGCCATGCTAAATGCCTCTCGTTAGCTTCCGCTCAGACCCCACGGCGGTCTCGTGAAGTCTGGGAAGACGCTTTCCCCGGGTGAGCAGATCTGGACATAGGAGCATGCATCGACACCGTCCCGCTAAGTGTCACACAGTTCATTCCCCTAAAGCAAAAGAACAGCAACACTCAGGGAGAGACTTGGGGAAAGTGTGGATCACCACCTAACAACTTAGCAACGCTACAGAAACAAGCAAGCTATGAATAGCAGCTGCCACGAGCGCCCGGCTCCGCTGCAGATAAAAGCAGCATGCTAGAAACACAAAAGGCTTCTATCCAAAAATACAGAGAATTATTTTTTTTTTATTCCTTAAGGATTTTGCACATAAATCATTGTTGCCAATAAATTTTCGAAAGGTTCCGTCGGGAATTAAATATATATATATATATATATATAGAGAGAGAGAGAGACAGAGAGAGAGAGAATATAGATAGATACATCAAGGTGAAAATCGTTCAATGAGACACAATTAAACCCCTTCACGAAGTGACAATGGCTAAAGGCCCAACACGGGTGCACAGGTTGACCGAGCCTCGCCCCAGCCGAGCCGCAGAAGACAGTGCGCAGGAGCCCACTGTCCCCGTGAGGGTGAGGCGGCCGGGCCCCAGGAAAGCACCTGCCCGCCCGCCGGGGGCTCAAGGTCCCCCAAAAGCGCTGCCAGGCAGAGAGAAAGTTTCAACCCCGAGAACTCGGGAAATGGTGAAAATAGCCACCAGGACGGAAACCACCGCAAAATGCCTTCAAGCACCCAGCCGTCAGTGAGACGAGGGGCTAGGAAGTAAGCGGGGCAGGGTGGCGGCGTGTCCCCAAGACAGGTGCACCCCCAAGACGCAGGCCCCGGGGAGAGGAGCGAGGGGCCCTGGGGCGCCTAATTCTTTCCAGAGTTAACGGCTGATAGAAGTGACGCAGGGGGGATCCCTGGGTGGCGCAGCGGTTTGGTGCCTGCCTTTGGCCCAGGGCGCGATCCTGGAGACCTGGGATCGAGTCCCGCGTCGGGCTCCCGGTGCATGGAGCCTGCTTCTCCCTCTGCCTGTGTCTCTCTCTCTCTATCATAAATAAATTAAAAAAAAAAAATCTTTAAAAAAAAAAAAAAGTGACACAGGGGTTCTCAGCAAACCTCTCGGACCTAAAACGGCATCAGGACAGTCCGGGGCAGTGTGGCCCTAAACTCCCAGCTCGGAGCCGGAAACGATGCTAAGAATCGGCAAGACCACACGCAGGAGCGATTCCTCGCGTGGGTTCGATCCCCGCAGAACCTCACGGAACAGAGGTGCGGGTTCTGCAGAACCACAAACAAAGAGCTGCAAGCCGGGACCCAACCCGAGAATCACACCTGTCCCGCGGGGCCCCGCCCACCAGGCAGGTATCCCAGGGACAGAGGCACCCAGACCCCCGGGTTAGTGCTCCCCCGAGCTCTAGCAAAACGGCTGCCAGCCTGTGCGAGGCCTCCCCTCACTGGCTTCATCCACTCACATCATGTTATGATCCATCCCTGCTGTTGCCTGTGCCTTAGGTTCCCTCACTGTGGCTGTTCTGAAACATTCCGTGGTGAGAATATTATTTATCCCTAAAAAGAAGGAGGAGGAGGACGAGAGGGTCCAGGCAAAAGCTGTCTTTCCAAGAGCCTACACCTGGAGGGGCAAAGGTGCTCCAGGCTCTGCACCCCCCCACCACCGTGAGGGGTGCTATCTGCACTGTTGGAGGCTGCGCGCTTCCCCAGCCCGCTCCGGGGAGGGAGGGGGAGCTGCTCAGGAGGCCCTGAGTAACCCACCTCTCCCCCCACCTGGGCCTTTACAGGTCGCTGTAATGAAGACGTGGCCAGGTGCTAGGTGCCGGCCAGCAGACGACGCTCCTGACCACCTGGCGGCAGGGAGGCAGGTCTAGCATGCACCTGGCCAAGGGAAGGTGGGGCCCGGAGGCTGATGTCGCCCCGACTTGGCCCACTGGACTGGCAAGGACCTCGGGCTACAGGCCCGGGCACTCGGAGGTGGGGGGCTCTGGGGGAGCCTTTTCTCCTGCTTGCAGGATGCTACTGGGTCCTGAGCAGTGCTGACCTCCAGGCCAAGAGAAGGAGAAGGGAGAGTGCCGCTCCCTAAGGGCCGCGTGGAGATGCTCAGCAGGTGCACAGCACGGGCCACCGGGCCAGGCCGCCCCAGGATACATCCTCCACGGACCTGAGTTTCTGCCTCAAGGCCTTCAAATCGTAGCCTGGCAAGTGTCCGCGTATCGTCTTGCGCTTCCCACGACGTAAGGAATGTAAAATGGAGTCGGCGTCGCAGGGTGACAGTAATCACACGCAAGTAAGATAGTGTATTTTATCATTTTCTCTTAAAGTTCCTCCCAGCTCCCCCCCCCAGCTCCTTATATTCCAAGGTAATCCTCTGAACCCCATTAATCATTCCAGTGTCGAGCCAGGTAATGATGGAAAGGCGAAGGCCTCTGCTCAGGGGGTGCCGGGTGCACGGACGGGGACGGGCACTGCTCCGTGGCGCCGCGCCCCAGCCCCAGTGCCTGCCCTCACGGCACCCTCGGACGTGCCCCCGAAGTGCCCCACAGGTGCCTCTTCTCGGGTGTGCTGCTTTTTAGCTCCTCGTTAGAGAATTAGTACTTTCCGTTACTTTTACGAAGCTTCACGGGGGCCTCAGGCTCCACCTGGAACTGCACTAAACACCCAGCAGCGCCGGGGCTGTGGGAAAACAGACTCAGGTCTGGGAAAGTCAAGGGTCCCAACCGGAGCCGGGCAGCCCGGTCAGGAGCACCCTACGGAGGCCACGCATCCTCTCGTCTCCCTGACATGTGCAACAGCAGGGCCCGTGTGGGACGTGCAGCTTCCCCTCTAGGCTGAGAGAGAGAGAGAGAGAGAGAGAGAGAGAGAGAGAGATTGCCTGCAAGAGCCGAGGCCAGGAGTAAACGAAGTGAGAAGCACTGAATTTCTGAGTGAGTGAATAAATGAGTGAATTGGTGAATGAGGGCAGAAGAAAAGAAGAAAGATGACTTCCGCTTGGGGTACTTAGTTTTTTTTTTTTTTTTTTCCTATCATCACACGGGCAAGCGTGCGTGTGCCTGTGCGCGCGTGCATGTGTGTTGGGTGTGTAGTGTGTGGGGCAACCTGCTTCTTTCCACGCAACGTAGAGGGGTGAGCATTTTTCTCCCGCGGGAGCTGTTTTAAACATGCCTCGGTCGGTCGTGAGTGCTGAGACAGCCCCAAAGGGGAGACCGTCCACAGTCCCAGGTGCCAGAGGTCAGGCGCCCTGTCCCAGCAGGGAGCACCCACCGCAGCCCGCCGCCGCCGCCGCCGCCCGGCCCTCAGGCTCCGGAGCAGAGCCTCCCGTGGGTCTCCACGACGGGCACTGGCCCTCTCTGCTCCTCCAGGGCTTGACGTGTTTTAAAAATGAGAAGAGAAAGAACACCAGGATTCCACGACGAGCTCCTGGAGGTGGGTTTCACGATACTTTATTTCAGACATCAAGACCCACAAGCCTTGCCATTTAAGTGAAAAGACAAAAAGCATCATTCGGTCAGTGCCCATGTTTCCTTTTCTATTTTTCTTTCTTTTTTTTTTTTCCTTGACGTCTGTTGAGGTCTCTGTTTCTCACCTCTACGAGGATTCAAAGTCGAAGAACTCTACGAGGCGGGAGCACGTGAAATTTCTGGGCGCCCGGCGGGGCACAGCGGGCTTATGGACGCCCCGATGACTCCGTCACCTTCGTAAACCCGCAGCGACATCCATACCGGGGCCCCCAGAGGGGCCTGGCTTCTGCCCAGGAGACACAGCGGGACAGACCCACCTTCGTCCCTTGCCCCCGCATGAAGACCTGGGTCCATGACAACTTTGCCACGCTGCCCCACAGCTCGGGAAGGTTCTGTCCCAAATGGTGCAAGGCTGCAGCCCAGCACACACACGCGTACACAGGCCCCTGTGCATCTGGAAATGCTGCGGCGTCCTCCCTGGGTGGCCGGTCCATGCACCTGCAGCAGCAACGGTGGGCAGCAGGCTGCGTGCGGGCCGCCCTCACGGTGGGGATCGACCAGGGCCCGACGTGGCCACCAAAGGCAGGAGGTCAGCCTGTCTGAGGCACACCAACTGGCGGCCGGCTCTCGGGCGGGGTCCGTGCACAACCACCCACTGCTGGCCTCCAGGACCAGCGAGAGGCGCCCGGGATCCCAGCCCTAGGAACACGGCCAGTGGAGCTTTTAAAGCACTACTATTATTTTTTTTTTTTTTTTTTTTTTTTTGCTTTAGGAGACCTGTGAGTTTTCCATAATTAGAAAGCAAGTGTTACAATTTTCACTTCTACGGTTTTACGATCTGAGATCTCGAGTAGCAAGATTTGGCCCCAAGTTCATTCTTACAGTTGACTTCGATCCCCTTCCCCGTGCACACCATCGCGCCAACGCGGGGACAACTCATACGGTTTTATTTCAACGCGCCGATTTCTCAGGTGCCGCCGGGAGCTGCGTAAGAGTCAAGAGTCCTTTCCTTCGCCCTCCCCGCGGCCCCTGCTTGCAAACCCAAAGCAGTGAGGAGAGGCCTGAGGCCAGGCCTTGGAAGGGGCTGCAGCAGCGGGGACCCCCCAGCACCCCGCCCCGGGTTGGAGGCCGCATGCTGACCTGCCGTGTATGGGACTTCCCCGAAATCTGCCCGGGCAGCCTTTCCCAACCGACTTCCTGACACAGTAGGCCCTCTCCCTGCACGCCCATTGCCTTCCAAAACAAGGCACAACCACCCAACTTGGAGAGGCGGAGGTATCCTTGCACAATGTAGGCCAAGTCCGGAGGGGAAGACACTTTAAAATTAGAGACTCTCTGGGCACAGTGATTCCAAGGAAGCGCAGTGATATATATATATATATATATATATATATATATATTTTTTAAATCCCCCCTCGATTCCATGAGTGGAAAGTGAAGAAACCATTTTCATATGAGCATATTTTTCTCCAAGGAACAGTTAGGAGAATGCTGATGTGGTGTCTCAATACATTTTACTACAATGCCATCAATTACATAAAAACACAATTAAGTCACTGTTTCAAAATCCTTAAATATTATTCAGCCAAAACCCAAAAGGACATTTGCAGCGTTGTACGGTCATTATCTACGGCGCTGCATGCGGTAACCAGCCACCTCGCCGCGCTCGGCAGGAGCTAAACATAGCGGACGCACAGCCACAGCGCCTCTCCGTCCGGGCCGCGGGCCCCGCCAGCATCCTCAGGTGACAGGGACGCCGGGGGAGCAGCCTTCCGCAGCCCGAGCACAGAGCCAGCTTTTAAATCACTCCACGCCTTCCTTGGCCAGTTGGGTTCGGCCAGGCAGTGACCGCGAGCACCCGGGCTGTTCTCTTTCCAATGCTGGACTCTGGTTTTTCTGTCCATCCATCAAACGCGCGGAATCTAAAGGGCTCTGATCCTGGGAACTTAATACCTATCTTTTCTGTCATCCAGAAGATGTGAATAAAAAGGGCCCAAAGTCTGAGATTCCTACGGGGACGCGTCTACTTTCACATTCGTATCCTTTTTTTAGACGCGTGGAGACATGCTTTCGGCCCTGCGAGGCGGGAGGAGGGGAGGCCGGCCGGGATGCTGCATTACCTAAGCTCTGACAGCCAGTTAACGTCACGAGCACACTCCCACATGGCTGTGGGAAGGGAAATGCGTGCAACCTTTTTGGAGAACAATTTGGGGTATTTATCATTTTGCTCGCTTGCACACGCCCTTTCGGCTAGCAGCTCCCCCTCTGAGGACCGTACCCCACCAAGATGTAAATGGAAGGATGATCGCCGCATGAGGGCCGTGCGGGGTGCTCGGGGTGCTCGGGGTGCTCGGGGTGGCCAGGCTGGCCAAAGGAAAGACAGGGAGCAACCCGAGCGTCCACCCCGAGGGAGATGCACTCGTCGGAGGAAACGCCACCCCCAGAAAGCACAAGGTGGCCCCGAGGTGGCCCCGAGTAACACAATACCATAAACAACAAGTGACACAACCTAACGTGACACAGCGTGGCCACTGAGACACAGGTTTTGCCACCATTTTTCTCACGGAGCTGTAATGCAGAGAGCGGAGTTTAAAGAATTTTACTTACCCGTATAAACCCACCCACCCCCCAGATTCTAACTTTAACGTTTTACTTTCCTCGCTTCATCACATATGTGTTTATCCATCCACTCGCGTGTCCTCCTTTCGGATGGCACGTCAGAGTACACCGCAGACATCTGAGATGTATTTCTGGTTGCAAGTCGAAAGGTACGACGTAGGGGTGGGTATGTGCATTTACGATTTTAAGGATCCAGGAAGATACACCACAAGCCGGCAACCGGGCTTGCCCCTCGGGAGGGGAGCGCTCCTTTAATTGTTTGCCCTTTGGTTCTCTTGGATTTTGTGTCTGGTGCATTATTGCTTTTTTAATAAAAAAAAAAAATTAAAATGCATTTAGTTTCACATGAGGGGAAGCTATTGTCAAACCTTGCGGGGCTCCGTATCTATAGCTTCTGCAGAGGAGCCCCGCACACATGGAAGCCTGGGCGTGTGTGTGCATGTGCGTGCGCGTGTGTGTGCGCGCGTACACGTGCGTGCATGCACACACGTGCACACCCACGTCCGGATACTCGGAGCCCTCGGAGTGAGAGTGGGGCTTGTCTCTCCTGAGATACCAGTCTCTGCCACTTTCTCATGGAGCCGAAATGTCAGGGTGTGGGGCAAGGACCTTACGGAGACTCATTATCTAATTTCCAAGTAAGCAGCCGGGCAAGGCTGCGTGTTTGCTGCCGTGAGAGACCACAGAGCACGTGGAACGCATTAAGGACAGGCGGCCCCTCTGTGTGAGGTTAGCTGTGCTCTCTGAGTGCCCATGCCTCGGCCTCTCTTACTGTAAACATCTGTGCAACTTCAAATAAATATCCTCCCAGAACCTCATGCAGCCCCGAGTCCTGAAACAAACCCTCAGCCACGAGGACCAGGATGCAAGGGCAGGGAAACCCAAAGCTCCATGGAGAGAAGTAGGGCCCGGCCCTGCGATAGAAACGCGCGTGACCGTCCAGAATGCGAAGCGCTCCCCAGACTGCTGAGAGGCCTCGGTTTTGTTTCTGCAAAGAAGCAGCAAGCGAGTAAAAGGCCGTAAGAAAACACATATAATTATCATGATCACGTTGAGCAGTACCGTAGGCCAGACGTTCAAAAAATAATAATTACTAATAATTCCACAGCCATACGTGATGTGTTCCTACACTTCCCTTCTCTCCCAAGACCCGCCGCCTGCCGCGCTAGACGTTGAGCCTCGGGGCCACGAGGTGCATGTCTGCCCAGCAGCGATGCTTTTCCATAGACGTTTTAAAGCCTGGGAATCACACCCCCACATTGTTAGAGGCAGTAAAGCAAAAAGAAAATTGAAATAATTAAAGATGTGACGAGTTACGCCGACGTAACGGGATAAATACCTGAAAACCCCTTCCTCCCCTACACATGAAAGGGCCCCAGGAGCTTATGAAAGGTGGGGGCGGGGGGGCGTAATTATTGGCTAGCATTCTGCTTCTGTTGGAAAACATGCACGAGGCGAGTTTTAAAAACTCCCTTTGGGAAGAACAAGACCGTGACAACACTTACTTCAACCAAGGTCCTTGCACACGGACCTGCGTGCGTGTATCTGTGCGCAAACACGCACTGCGACACACGCGCGTCCCTACACATGCAGGCCCACGCCATCTATATACAACTGGACCAGGCATTTTACCAAAAGATGCTAGTACGCAGGCAACCTGTAGGTCATCACGCTCCTAAAAAAGCATCCTGCGTGTTACCTACACCTCAAAATTCAATACATGCAACGAGACCAATTATACTGGTGGGGAGGGGAAAGCCAAAAAGAAATGAGGAAACCAACTGCCATATTCTCTTATTTGCGTAGTGCTCTCCCCTTTCCAGGGTTTATTTGGACAGTGTCTCTAGTTGCACCTGCAAACCAATACATCTGCCTTCAGATCACTAAGGCATTTGACAACATCATTTCAGAACCTTTAGTTACTGAGATATCAATAATTAAATGCGTTCAGTTCACACTTTGTTCTTGTGGATACCAGCTATTTATCTCTGTCCTCTGAAGAAGCTAATGGTATAATGGGCAAAACATCAAGAATAATTAAGAAAAACGTTGCTATAAAGTCTGTCAGAAGAAATAATAACTTTTATCCAGGACCCCGGCTAGAATTCGCTTAGGATCCACCCAGGACCAGCGCATCTTGCTGAAAAATGAAATGATAAACCCACCTCAGGGAAGGACCGCATGGCATCCCCGAGCTGCTCCTCTGACGGGATGTGTGGGGAAAGGCCTGGATGTGTGCAAGAGTCCTCGGCTGCGAAACGGGGAGGGGGTGTGGGGCGGGTGCTGCGGGCGCCCCGGGCTGGGGACGGGCTCTCGGGGCGGCGGGGGGCGGCCGGGCTGCCGTGGGCAGCAGGGCTAACCGGCTTCAGGAGGACCCTGGTGGAGCCATCAGTGCTCCAGGCCTGCTTGCATAATGGGGTGCTAGTAAACACACAAGTTTCCAGAATATCTTCTGCAAGGACTGGCCAGTTAAATTATTAGGAACAGGTTCATTATTCTTTCCCAGAAAGCATCGTCTGGCTCCTTCCAGAGCCCAGTAACAAATAAAAAGGGAGAAACTCTTCTTATTTTTTTTTGTGTGTTTTTCCCCCCCCCCCTAAGTAAGGGTCAGGCCTACCTGGTAATCTAGGCCTCCAAAGAGAAGATTCAAATCTTAAATCAGTGAACAATTAATGACAACCCCGTATACTTCCTGCAGATATGGTAACCGAAGAGTAAAGAATGGTCTGGAAGCATTTGGGGAATATAAAAAAATAGCGAAAGGGAATAAAGGGGAAAAGGAGAAAAGATAAGCGGGAAATATCAGAAAGGGAGACAGAACATGAGAGACCCCTAACTCTGGGAAACGAACTAGGGGTGGTGGAAGGGGAGGTGGGCGGGGGGTGGGGGTGACTGGGTGATGGGCAGTGAGGGGGGCACTTGACGGGACGGGCACTGGGGGTTATTCTGTATGTTGACAAATTGCACACCAATAAAAAATAAATTTATTAAAAAATAAAATAAATAAAAATTTAAAAAAAAGAATGGTCTGGAAGCTTAGCCAGGGAAGTCAGCCTCCAGGAGGCAGCCTCTCAGACAAGCCCTTGTCCCCTATCTGCATATTTTTTCAAAAAAAAAAAAAAGTCTCTATTTTCGTTGTCGCCTACACGGGAGTACCTTCCACCGCTGCCTGCTTATGTGCGACTTGTTAGTCATCCCCCCGGAGGGGTGACACATCAACTCCCCCGACGTCTACCTGTAAACTTCAAAGCGCCACACTTGTAGAAGTCAACGCTCCCGTATCTTCATTAAATTCTACAAGCCTCCCCAATCTTGGTGAGCAAATTTATTACACGGAAAAAAAAAATGGATATCTCGTTATTGATGACAAAGGTATGGAAAACGCGGGATGGAAACGCGCGGCCCAAACTCAAGGGGAAGAAACGTTACAGGAACTGCTTTGTCAACCCTAATTGTGTAATTACTTCTTGGCTTGGTCACCTAAGCTCGGAGCAAGAAATAAGAGACAGTGGTAATTTCTTACTGCTGAAATGAAGGTGTCAAGCTGTCTTGTGTGTTCTGTGTAAGCGGAGCTAAAGTTTACATTTATATCATGTTACCACAATTACCATCTTCCAGAGCACGCCGAGAAATTAGTGGTATAAGGTCAGCCCTCACAACAGGCACACCAAAGTGTGCTTGCACAAACATTTATTTAATTTAGCCAGAGGGGAGGCGTCTCTGCTTTTGGTCACAGCCCCGGCCTCATTGCTCACCGGCGAAATTGGTGAACTGCTACCGGCAACTTGCATACTAACGGCAATAAAATAATCTTTAAAAACGGTGTTAATAAAGTGGCTACTAATAATAACTAACCACTAGATGGCTTTAGATTTTTCACCTCCGAATATCTGAAGGTGAATTATTCATGGTCTTTGGGGCTGTCTGCTTACCTGGGTAAAAGGCCCCGTGTCAAGGCCGCCGGTGCGGGGAGCCCGCGGGAGGGCCCCGGGGGGCACAGCGCATCTGGGACAAGGAGGGCGGCTGGGGCGGGGGGGGCTCCGCTCCTTGCTCACCTGCAGCCCCCCCACCCCCAGGTGGAGAGCCACCGACAAAGGGCGCAGCATCCTAGCTCCGGTGCCACCGGCCTTCGGGCAGCTGAGAACAAGGACCACATGCGCCCCCCCCCCCCAAAAAAAATTTTTTTTTCACACCCAGTACGAACCACTCCTCATTCTAATGAAAAATAAGAGAGCAGAGGCGCAAGTAGGAAGAGAGAGAGAGAGAAAAAAAAATGAAATTCCATTATAACTGGCTTCCTCAAGCTCCAGCCTAGGATGTGAGTAATCACAAAAACTGTAATATCAGCTTTTTCTGTTTTCCTTACACTGGGTTCCTCCTTTATTTCCTTTCAAAGAGGGTCAAGATCTTTTTTTTTTTTTTTTTTTTTTAATTCATAAAAGCCGCTTTGTGATTACTGAAAGGTTGGTTTCTCTCTGGAACAGCTCTGCCTTCCATGAGAGTCTGAAACTGGGTGGTGGTGGGCGGGCGGGGGGGGGGGGTGTTGGGGGCAAAAAAATAAAACTCTCACGAAAATCTGTCCACAGCTTCTCGGAGTGGACCTCCAGGCTCCTGCCCTGCGTCAGCTCCTGGGCTTCTAGAAACTTCTAGTGGACAAGGGGGCAGCTCCGAGGTGGCTGGCCGGCACGCCTGGATGGGGGCCCGCACGCAGAGGCCTTGGGACGTGGCCTCCACGCTGCAAAGTCCGGGCCCCCCCGGCCCACGCCCCGACCCATCACGGCCCACGGCCTCCCACCAGCGGCACCCAACTGGAACTCCTCCAGCCCAGTCCCTCCCGCCTCCAGTCTCCACCACCTCCCACCCGAGATTGCCAGGAGGGTGGGGAGATACAAACAAATGTAGATCGCCGACAGGCTGTGTGGTCCACATCCCTTTGGACTCAAATCATCAATGAGCTTTTTAACAAGTAGTCAAGTTCTGTTTAGGAAGGAAGGAAAAAAAAAAAAAAACCCACGTCAGGAACTCCTAGCTCCTATCCGTCACGAAGCAGCCCACGCGGGAGGGCGATCCGGGACACACAGAGGTGCTCAGAAACACGCCGTCCTGGTGGTTCCTGTTGGCGGGGAGGCGGCTCCACGCAGGGAAGCCTGGCCTTGTGGGGCTGGCGCCGCGGGACAGAGATGGGCACGTCCCCAACCGGGGGGGACGAGGGGAACGGCCGACCCTGTCAGGCTCATTCCGAGCAGACGAGAGTGTCCCGGAATCTGCCTCCACCTTGGAGCAGCCCTACCCAAGAGCAGGGCCAAGAACCCTCGCCCTCCTTCCAAGGGCCCAAGGAGAGACCCCCGATGTGGCCCTAAGACACCCTCTGGCTGCACCAAAGCACCTGAGAAACGGGGCTCACGCAGGAGCCACGGGCAGCCTTCCTGAGCTCACCTGCACTGGAACTTTGGGAAGCAGGTGTGTAAAACCACTCCCCTAGGTCTGCGATCTAGTACCCATTTTTGGCGCGCCCGCGAACTGAAAGGGGGCACCCACTCCTTTCACAGTTCGCAATCGCTTATTTTTTTTAATTTTTATTTATTTTTTTTAATTTTTTGGTCTTCATCCCCATCTCACGTCTGCCACCCATTGTTTTTAAAAAATTAATCTACATTCCCACGAGCACCGAGACCAGCACGCTGACCGGCCTTCCCGGCGGAGCCCGGCGACACGCGCGCCGTGGAACTTGGTAACTGCCGCTCCGGCCGGCTCGCTGGTGCTGGGAAAGCCCTCCGGTGAAGACGCATTTTTCTGGAAATGTCACAGACACAGAGGGAGACGGAAGTCCACACGGTCGCCGGGAAGCAGGATGGAGATGGCCTGGCCGCCTCGCGGAGACCACGCGCCCCGGGTCGTGTGTGTCCACCGGGGGCCACCTACCGGGGTGTCGGAGCCGCCCGGCCGGGCCGTGACAGTCTATTGATTTTCATAGAACGTCCGTTTCGCATTTCCGCAGCGGAGCACGCCGTCCCTTCACAAGGCGGGGAGGCTATTTCCGAGGCCAGAGCGGCTGAGCACCTGCCGGGCCCGCTTCCCCAACTGCAAAGACACCCCCACCCCCAGCCCCGCTCGCCACCCCGGGTTCCAGGTTCTTCTGGGCAGGGGCAACCTCGAGGTGGAGGTGGCACGTGGGTGCGCCTTCTCCACTGGGTCTCCAAACAGGAACGCTCCCATTCACAAAAAAAAAAAAAAAAAAAAAAAAAAGCACAGTTGCTGCCAAAGGGCAAAATTATCCTTCCGTGGTAAGAGCCTTTGTCATATCCGAACACCACGGCCTACACGCGGGCTCACCCCCCGGCTCCTGCAGTTGTCAATGAGGTGCTGTGCTCCGTGCCTCCTGACAATATAATCATCATAAACTTTATTATTACATCTGGAATTTCATGATATGCTCAGTAATTGATTACAGAGGCACGGCCCAGAATGCGCTCCCCCAAGCTCCGCCACAGTTCCAGTAACCTAACTGCTTAATACCCCTGGAATGCATAAACAGTGCGAACCGCTGCGCTCCCCGCGCTGGCAGGACGGAAGCAGCCACCGGGCAGGCGGGGCCGCAGCAGGCCACCTCCAGCCCCAAAGGACAGACGGACGGACGGACGGACGCCCTGGGGTCACTGGCCCCATTTGGGAACGGAGGTCAAGAACCAGGTTTGCAGGAAGCCGCCCCCCCACCCCGCCCCATGCACCCAGGCACGCACCTTCTCGGTTTGGCGGGGACTGGGGCGCAGAGAACTGAGACTTGGGGACGATGAGGCTGGGGCTCGCCACCTCTAACTTGAGGGACACCTTGCGATGGGAAGGCAAGGTGAAGCCAGGAACGAGCCACGTCTGGCAGGCCTGCCACCTGCCCATCGCATGAGACGGGAGACGGGGAAATGAGACCAAGGGCGCGGGCCGCAGTACTCGGGAGGGCCCCGGGAGCCGAGGGGCCACAGGTGAGCTCCCCGGGAGCAGAGCGCATGCTGGGCCTCACCCCACCTTGTGGGGCCTGGAGCGCTGCAGCTGCCTCCTGCACTGCCCGAACCAGGAAGGCGCTACCCCGGGGCGGGGGTGCAGGGCAGGGGCAGCCCCACTGGCCCCGCACAGGTGCACACACGCCCACGAGGGCCCCCGCTCCCCCCCGGACCGTCTTTAACCCAAACAGCCCTCTGACCCAGCAAACCCTCGGCGCAACTCCGCAGGGACCACCTCTGTAGGCAAACCCACCCCAAACCACCCAGCGCTCTGCTCGCGACGACGACCCACGTCAGCCTGGCCCCGTCTGGGGCCCGCAGGCCGCGGGGCCGACCCCGCACCCACGCCCAGCCCCGCGTGGCCCGAGCTGCGTGGCCGCCTGCGACCTGCCGGGTGCCCTTCCCCTGGGCCCGCGAGGTCCCCTCCAAAACGGCCCCGCCACCCACCTCAGCCAGGTTCCCGCGCGGACGCTGCTAAGGGCTTGTTTGTTGAACTGAAAAATCATTACCGCAGAACACGTCAAGTAATGAAACATGTTTTCCTTGGAGAAATGTTAAATACTTCACTTCTTCCGCGAGGAGCGAGTACACGTGTTTCCAAATAATACCCTTCCTCCTCCCACCCACGCGGGAGCACCGGGGCCGGAGCTCCAGGACCCAATTTGAACAAACGCGTGTTGCACGGCTCCGAGAGGCAAGAACACGCTGTTATTTTATTTATTTCCCTCCGCCCAGCTGACTGTGTGTTTGTTCTATTACTTATTCGCCAAACCACCTCGGTAGGGACCCGGGTCACGTAGCCGCGTGTCCGCGCTGCCTCGCGCCGTTACACAGGAAAGCTCGAGAACATCGCCGCCACGCTGCGCCGACGTGGGGCCCGCCGCCTAGGATGCAGGGAAGGGCCCTGTCCTCCGGGCCCGGGGCCGAAACAAAGGCAGGAAACGGACCGGCAAGAGGGGGGACGGCGGCGTGGAAACCCCCGCTCACCCCCACTTCTCCTCCTGCAAATAGGAATCCTTGCCCCTGCCCCGAACCTTCCAAAAGCGTTAGGCGGGGACTCGTGACCACCCCTCCTTGGCGTTCTGGGGTCTTCAGAGTGTTTCTGACCGTCTCCACCTGCAGGGGGTCCCGCCGGTGGATCCGCGCCCCCTGGCCCCCTCTAGGGCACCCCGAGGTTCCGGGCAGAGCCTGCGGGGTGGTGGCCGGGAAAGCCCAGAGCGACTCCCAGGTAACCCCACCCCACCCCCGACTTCCATCGGGGACACGGGGGGTCGGCCGAGTCCCTCGTTTTCTTGTCGTAACGGGACTCGGGCACGTGGTGGCTGCAGCCCGGCACACACCCCCGCCCCCCGAGACACGAGGGACCCCCTGTTCATGCCCCTCCCTTCTCCTAGAAGCGATACCCCAGGGACAGAGACGCCCAAATTGTGGCCAAAGCGCACACTCGCAGAACCGAAACCTCCTCTGAAGAGTAACCGAGCCGCCCTTCCCTCTCTCCCAACCCCTCGGCCTCTCCCTTATTTGTGGGTCACTGGAACAGACGCCAGGGGCCACCTGGGACGACAGGGAGCACCGGATCCCAAGCACGGCGCCTCCCCACCACCCCGCCCCATGACCCGCATGAACTTCTCAAAACTTAGAGACTTGCCCTTTTGTCCTCGCCTTTGTTTCCCTTGGTCTTAAGGGGGAGCAAATCTCAACCTGATTCCAGGAGCACTGAAGGTTGATATTTTTTACCTGCGGATCCCTAAATCTGCCGGAAATGACTCCCAGGGAACTCCCTTCCTCTGCCCTCGCCCGGTGAACGGCCACATCGTGGAATCGCCTTGGCTGACGTTAGGCAACGAACGTGCCTTCTCAGCGATTACTTGCAACGGGGGGAGACGACGACCGCAAGGATTCCTCCCTGTGGGCCAAGGGGAACTACCTCCACTGTGTGTCTCCGAAGGGCCAGAGCCCAAGGGCGATGGGGGCCTCCCCGCCTCCCGGCCCCTCAAGACCCCCAGGACGTCGCAGGGAGGCGCCCGAGCCCGGGCGGGCGTCCCCCACCGCCACCGGCCTCCCGGGCCTGCAGCCCACGGCAGCTCCTGAACGGATCTCGCCCAAGAAAACATCAACCTTCAAGGACAACCTCTCTGGGCTCAGGAGACCCCCGTCCGACCGGAGATCTCAGGAGGCCACCAAGGGGCCGTGGCTCAAGGGCCCAGGTAGCGCCCTGAAGTCAAAGTCGTGTGCTCCCTGGAGGTCAAGCTCTGGACAGAAGCACCTGCCCCGGGCACCGGAACAGGTGAGACCCCCGTGGGGGCTCCCGTGAGTCCGGCAGGTGCCTCCCCTCCTCTGAGCATTCACTTCTCTCTTTCTCTCTGGCACTCATTGGCACCACAAGGCCGGCGGGCGCTGTGTCACCCCTAGGGGGCTCCCAGTGCACGATGGGAGCAGGTGGACGTCACAGGGCGAGGTGCAGCCGCCGGGGACTCCCCTGGGATGCTCCCCAGCGAATCCGCAGCGCCGCCGCCGCCGCCGCCGGTGGTGGGGAGCTGAGGGCTGGAGTTCCCGGTGTTCCGACAGGGTGCACCCTGAAAGCGGCGTCCCAACTAAAAAAGTGTTGCTTTCTCCCTTCTCATGAATTCTAATATTCAAGCCTTTTTTCCTCCTGCTAATTTTAGTAGTCCTGCTATTCTTTGGGAAGAGAATGGTGTGAAAATCAAGCATAGTATCCAAAAATAAAAGAGTAGATCTGTTTCAGGGCTTGCAGCATATTTAACTGAAAAGCAACTCCAGAGATGCCACTTTCTATCTAGTCTTTAATACGTTTTCCAATTTCTCCAGAATATTTTAGCTTCAGAGAAGGCAAGGATGACTTCCTAATCTATGAATATTTCTGAGACTGAAACGGGCACCCAAAATTATTTCTAGGTCGTCATTGGGAGGGTCTCCTCAGAATGGGATGCCAGGGTTATGTCACTGGGGATGGAAGTCACCCGTAGGCTTCGCGGGGCCACACCGAGACGGGTTACGAGGTCTCCTGGGGGACCCAGCGCGCGTGCCATTTGGAGCACGTTCCCGGGCAGGTGAAGCTCTACAGCGCTCTCCCCGCGCAGCTGCAGGTAGACCGTGTGGCACGCTTTCCGAGCCTTCCACCTTGGTTAAAAAAAAAAAAAAAAAAAAAAATTTCTTGTTTTATCTAAGGAATTCAGTTCCACCCCAGCAGAGCTGCGGCAGGACATGTGGCCCAGGCTCGCAGAGTTGCTCAGGTCTGAGGCTCTCCTCCACAGCCTCGCGTGACAGCCAGGGGAGCCCAGAGGACGGGAGCTGGCACGCTACCTGAAGACCCCAGCCCGTGCCTCCTCCAGCCAGAGAAGCCGGACATGTGCGACAGAAAGTTAGAACTGGGTGTCAAGCCCTTCATGCAAACAATAAATATTACTTCTGCTCATAATCGGACTTTTCTCCAGCATCGTCTTTGAATGTTGAACCTTTTTCAATTAATTAAAAACTATGCACTGCAGAGTGCATATTTTATCAGCCCTCAGCTGCTTAAGTGTCTAGAAAAGACCAGGCAGTTTTTCTTTCTTTCTTTCTCTCTTTCTTTTTTTTTTTTTTTTTTTCCAGGCAACCCAGAGCAAGTACTTGCAAGGGTCATATCTTTTTAATTATCTTTTCTCTCTTTGATTAATTATTCCGTCTGACAATAGCGTGTTTCTAATGCTATTCACCTGCCTTTGATGATTGACAACTTTTCTGTCTGATTCAGAGCAAACAGCTGCTGCCACAATCTCCTAGCAACCCGGGTGTGATGGATGAGCCCCCAAGATGGATGGCTGCAATAAATCATGTCTCCAGCCATAAAACTGAGAAAAGGGGATAAGAAGGAAAGCGAACAAAAAACAAAACAAGGTTTCTTCCCATGAGTGCACTCAGTTCCTTACCAATTATACCTGAAATGGACTTTGCACCTATTAATGGCAAAGTTTTTCTAATCGGTAAAAACGGGGTGATGCCATTTGTATGGAAGGTGTTTACAATTGTCCCTGCAAATTGGCGCTGGTCCTCCCAATTTCCTCCAACGCTGGCCAAGTGCAAGGGCAGAGGATCAAAGTTTTCCCTCTTTCTTCCGTGAAGTCTCAGCAAGGAACAGTATCATCTTTTTTTTACAGTCAGATGCGAGTCCAGGCACCAACAAAGGACATAAATCTGATTCTACCCAATTTTTGGCGCCAGCTGGGCAACACCAAAAGTGAATCCCAAGTCATCCACAGGGATGCGAGGCGTCAGGCTGCTAATAAAGTTTTTTCAAATAGACACACACACACACACACACACACACACACACACACAAAGTTGCCTGGAGCCCCTGAGTGCACAAGCCACATTTGCACGTCCTTCCTGTCCGCGTAGATGCAGGCTTTTTACATGTCAGGGAAAAGTTTGTCCCAGAAGCAGCAAGATAGGCAAGATAGGAACATCCAGCCCTTCCGCCAATTCTAGATTCTCATTTCTTGAGATAAAACACACACACACACACACACACACCCGACCGCAGCCTAACTTTCTGTCCCATCAATTTTTTAAATTAATGTCCACACTCGAAGTCATACGAGGAGCCCTAAATTTAATTAGCAGACCCAAATAAAGTCACCTATTTAATAGAACGCCTGCCAATTAAATTTGTACTATCGGGGCTCCCCTGGTGGAGGAGACGCAGCAGGAAGACCGGCAGTTTCTGTTTCCCGTTTTCCACCCGGAGAGCAAGCAGCGAGGCCTCGGGAGCAGAGGAGGCAGCAAGGCTGGCGCGGGCGGCGGCGGCGGCGGCGGCGCCGATCCTCCCAGCAGCTGGGGGCTCCGTCCGCGAGCCAGCCTGCGTCCCTAACTCCTTCCAGTAGGTGGGGGTGTCCCGGAGCAGAGCTCAAGGGTGCACAAGGCGCAGAAGTGATTAGCGGGGCGGGTGGGCGGGCGGCGGAGGGGCCTGCAAACAGCTGTCCACATCAGTCCTGGTGGGGGGCTGCTGAGGCCTGCGAGGGGGACAGAGTGCAGACAGACAAGGGGAGGAGGCCGCTGGGAGCAGGGGCAGGGAGCTACAAAAGATCATTTTTTATCTGAAATATTCCCGAGACGTGGAAGTCTGTTTCTTCATTCTCACACTGCTAACCAAGCCAACCAGTATTTTTTTTTTTGAATAGTTATATTGTGCTAAGCTTTTCAGATACAGATTTTTTTTTTTTTTTTAGAGCATGTCACAGAGTTTAAAAAATCAGGCAAGGGTCTTGGCTTTGGCAACTACAGCTCTGTTTATATTTTAATGTTTTGAACGTGACTGCCTCTGTCGGGGAAGAAGGGGGGAGAGAGAGAGAGAGAGAGAGAGAGAGAGAGAGAGAGAGAGAAGTTGCCTGCTAGCTTTAGTGCAAATCACAGATACTTCATTTTTTCTCTTGGAAAAATGTCCTTGGAAATTATTCAAAATTTAAACCTCCGCCCCCCCCCACACACACACACACTCCTCCTTTTTTGGGGGGAGGGGGTGTCTTCTGTATCGTAAATGGGAGGGCTCGTGTCTGGTCATCTGGTCAGCAGCAATGAGAACCCAAGGCCAATCGATGGAAACACACACACACACACACACACACACACACATATGCAGGCCCCTACCCTGCTCCAGCTCGTCCAACTCTCAAGTTACAGGTTTACACGGCAAGTCTAAATAATATTCAAAATGATAAATGGCACCCTAAGCCCGGCATCCACCATCAATCTTTTCTTAAGGAACATCCATCTTCAATAACGCATGTTTGAATCATGTGAAGCCAGGAGCCCTGAGATTCATTTACACCACCCCTCACAAGCCAGGGTGGCTTGACTGATACCTGTCAGCCCCGGAGCGGATCGTGGTGGCTGTTTTCCTCGACTACTAAAGGGAAAAGGAAGGAAAAGGGGAGTGGGGGCCTGCGGGGGGGGGGTGGGGGGGGGAGTCAGAAGAGCGTCAAAGGCTGAACAGTGTGGTTTAGCAGATAATGTGAAAGAACATAACCTCTTCCGCGCCTCTGCCAATCTCGCGCCCGCCACGCCACACGCCCAGACAGCCATCCACACGCGGAGCAGGCTCTCGCCTCCCCTCGCCCCTGCCTCTCCTCCCTCCTCCCCGTCCCTCTCGCCAAATCAGCAGCCTCTCTCTGCAAGCCTACGCGACGGTTCAGGACTGAGAGGAGGAGAAGGCATCACATGGACTGGGCTTCCCTCCCCTCCCCGTTGTCTGGCTGGGGCCCATATGATAAATGACATATGTCATTCTGTCAGGAGGGAAGGGTGGGTCAGTGATGTATGACTCCGCTGAAAAGGAAATCGACTGTTTGGCATGGTGGAGCTCTTCTCCACCAGGATTTAGTTCCAGAACTCTGAAATGAATTCTCCGACGTTTCAAGTGCATACTTAGGGCAGGCTGATGGGAGGCCTGGGGAAATCGCACTTTATCCTCCCCCTGCCCTTCCAATGGCACAAAAAAAAAAAAAATTCCCAAAACCAAATCGAAACAAAACAAACCCCCCCCCAACAAGGCTCTGCCCCCGGATACCTGCAAAAAAGGCCACGCGGGTGTCAGAGTCGTCGCCAGCAGTCACACACCGCAGGGTTATTAAAAAAAAAAAATATGACTTGGGAGGGGGGAGAAAAAAAAAGAATGGAATTAAGTGGAGAGTAAGGTTAGTCCTTTTATTTATTTATTTTTTAATGGCAAAGGGCTGACACAAAAGCAAGATAAAAATTAGCATGTTTGAAGTAATCGTCCCGCAGCTTGACATCTGCATAGTAAATTTTAAAGGAAAAAAATGTGTCAGACAGCCATGAGCCGCTTCACCCTCCCCCTTTCATTAGCTCACTGCCAGGGTGGCACTGCTGAACCTCATTACTGCAAGAGGATTTATGAAGCTGAACCCAATGGCAAAGAAAAGGCATCTGTCAATAATTGTAGGGAGCTGCACTCACAGCTTTGAAATCTCATTAAGTATGCAGTTATCAGGCATAAAGATCAAAAACATTACTCAACTCCGACAGAATCTTATGGAGGAACATTAATTAGCAACAGGCCTACAGTACAAAAAAAAAAAAAAAGAAGAAGAAAAAAAAAAGAAAAAAAAAAAACACAGACTTCCTCTCACACCTGCCCAACCCACAAACCTAAAGCAACACTCCCCCTCCCGCCCGAAAAAAAATAATTCCAGGCATCTGAGACTGATCAAGAACATGAAACAGGAGAGACGCACACAGAAAGAGGGAGGGAAGGGGTGAGCCGAGCCGCGGCAGGGAGGGAGGGAGAGGGGAGAGAGGGGGAGGGCGGGGAAATTCGGTTGAGAAAGGCTTGGCTGTGAGCAGAGAAAAGGAAGAAGCTGTCAAACTTGAGAAGGATGTCAGTGCTGGCCCTGATTACAGGGGCCTATGGAGTTCTCAGACCTTTTATCATCCTCGCCATCAAAACCAGCCCGGGCTCACGGCGGGAGGGCTGGTGGCTGCCTGGCTGTGGCCGACCCAGGGCCCAGGCCCCAGGACCCTGTCACCTGGCCGCCGCCCCTGCCAGGCCCCCTCGGCGGCACCCCGCTCCGCCCTGGCCCGCTGTCACCGTCCGTCTGACGGCCACCGGAAAGCACCCCGAGCTGCCTCCACAGGCACTCGGGCACCCCCCCCCCCCCCCGTCACACGGACACTTAGGCTCCTGTGATTTCTGCGAACGACTGGTTCACGTGCTTCAGCGCCCACAACGCGCGGGGAAGGACAATACGGACGTGCAGGGCTGGTTCCCACCCGAAGCCGACGCCGGGTCACGGGGCCTCGTGACCTCTGCAGCGCACGGGCCAGGGTGCAGCCGGGGACGGAGGCCCTCCGATGCCCGAGCTAGTCTGACCCCAGAAAATCCACGGGGGGGGGGGGGCGGTGGGGATAAAAAACTCAAGCGACAAGCTTCTTGAGCCACCACATCCTCCACCTCCTGCAAACCGCACCGGCAAAGAATAGCGGACACGTGTTTGGAAGCATCCCGCAAGGACTGCGTGCGTGGGGTCCCGGGAGAAGGCCCCTCGCGTCCTGCGGCGGCCCGCGTGCAGGGTGGGCGCCCGAGGGCTCGGGGCCCGGTGTCCAGGGGCCCCCCCGGTCCGCTCCAACAGGCAGCGCCAGCCAGGTCCCCCGCGTGGGGACGCATGCAACGGGCACGGCCCCCCAGCTGGCCCGCCGACCACCGTGCAGGAGCAGAAGACTAGTAGCCAAAAAGCCGTCACTCCGTGCCAAGGTCCCTGCCCGCACGGAAGGGTGGCCTGGCCTGGTTACCCACGAGCACGTGCTCCGACGTGCTGTCGCCTGCGCGCGCTCACACACGCGTACGCACGGCACTTCCCATGATCCCACACCACGAGAAAACCTGCACAGCAGCCCCTCTGTGGCTCTGACATCCCCGCTCTCCAAATCACCCTTCCCGGAGCGCCCCTGTCCCTTCCGATGCCACCCTCTTACCTCGGTCCGCGGCCGCTTCCGGAGCGCGTACCTCTCTCCTCTACAGGAGATAATGGTCACCTTTTCTAATTAGCCACATCTTTAAGGAAAAGGGCATTAAGATTCCTAGGCAACCGGCTTGGAGATCTCTCCAAGACAAGGCCCATCCTTTCCAATAAACGACTCTCCTTTGGAATATCAATGAATGCGGCGCGGATAAATTGTCACCTATGGCCAAAACTAGTTAGGAACACTTGTCTCTAAGCCGGCCTCGGCGAGAAGGAATTTTAGTAGTAGTGTTACAATAAGGTGTTTATATTTTTTTATGTGCTTACCATATTACCTTTATTATGTGTAACATCAAAGTGATTATAGCAATTACATCTAACAGAATTAATTACAGAACTTCCCATCATCCCAGGATACATAATGCATTAGAGGTAAGCCAAAGAAAGAAAGCATCTTGATTGTAGTAACTATTGTTGGTACGTATTTTCCCCAGCAGCAAATGCCAAAGCAACGGCAGCTTGCAGGAAGAACAGGGTAATGGAAACTGAGAGGTTTAATAGGAAATGAGGTATATTTTCTTTAAATTAAGTAACACCTTCGCCTAATAATACGTCGGTGCTATTGGACATATAAAATCAATTTAATTTTTTTAAGTGTAAATCTTTAAAAGGCGCTAGTTAATCCACCCAACCAATGTTACTACATAAAGGAGAAAGCACATGGGTGAAAGACTTACAAGTCTTTACGTATGCAAAATAAATTCACTCAAGGCTTCATTAATATTAATTTAAATTCAAAACCCATTTACATTAAATTGTTCATTAAAAATTGCCTATTTTATGCAACATGCATTTCTCAAAGAACTCAGAGGAAACTGAATACATAGGGCTAGATTTAATGATGGGAATGGAAAAATCAAAAGTAAATGAATTTGAGTCATTTCACGTATATTACCAAACAGCGCGCTCTGCCCTCCATTAAGGACGGGTTCCAGTTTGGGGAACAAACAGGCGCTCAGAGGATCTCGCTTTCTGTGGCCATGGACTCGCGACCACGACCTTCTGGTCTACCAGAGAGTAAGAAGAAAACAAGACGCGCCGGCAGGGTGAAGAGGGCGGCCCACCCGGACCTGGACGTGGGGGCCGGGTCCCACCTTCGGAAGCCCAGCTGAACTCCCGGAGCGTGGGGAGTCAGGCTTGCTTTTTCAGAAAACGCACGTCCCCAGCATCTGCCAGTGCCCATCTTGGCCTAGAACGGACAGGACAGGCTCCCTCTCCCCTTCTCTCCGCTCCCTGCCATGCTTTATTCCCCAAGCAAGGGGACCCAGAGTATGATGACAAGGAGTTGGTAAGTTCCTGGCTCTGGCGCCCTCCCCCTGAAGACAATCTGAACTTACACTGTTTCCCCAACAGCTGTTCTAGATGAAGAAAACACAGTCATAATTAATAACATGTGTCCTGACAGTATGAATTAATAATTTATCATTAGGCCCAAACAAATTGAAATTATTCTTCAAGAGCCACACCTTTGCACATCTGATGAAACAAGGTAAGAAGATGGGCGAAAAGTCCAGGTAACGTGACCTTTAGAGAAATGCCTTCATCCGCCCCCCCCCCACCTTCTCGCCACCCACCCACCCACCCACCCACAATACCTGTCCTGGGCCACTCTTGTTGAAATACTAAAATAATTTACAGAACTGAAAGTAATTAAGCCCAAGAATCTAAGTGCTGATCAAATCGAATGTATGTGCTCGAAATGTCTTCTTTTTTAAATGGGGCTTATAAAATATTCAATATTTGGTCAAGGACACTATGTAATCTTTCTAATAAAGATTCCTAAACCTAGAGTATGACAGTTGTTCAGGCAAGTGGTCATAAGCAGATTATGCTCCATCACTGCCTCTTTTTCTTTTATTTCCGAAAACGCACAGCACAACCCTGGTTGCAAACAGCAAACTGAATCTTTACATCCACGTCTCCTGTAATTGTTTACCAATGTTGAAAAATCAGAGAAAGCTACCAAGTCTATGTATCCGCCCTTTGCAATTCAGGTTAAAAAAAAAAAAAAGAAAGAAAGAAAGAAAGAAAGAAAAGAAAAAGAAAAAAATCTAGAAGGAAAAAAAAAACCCATATTCATAGCCATTGTTTAGTAGGATTTAAAAATTAATTTAATGACTAACTGCAAATACTGGAAACTAGAATTAATCTGTCTGGATTTTTTTTTAAAGGCTTACAGACATTTAAATGCATGTATCGGGACACTTTATCAACCTAACATAAAATTGTCATCTTATCTTATTATATGACTATTTTATGCATGTGTCAAAGAATTTAAAAATGACTGCCTGTCTATTGAGTCTAATTACAACTGCACATTATCTGTCTAGATGTACCAGTCCATATCATTGTTACCAAATACAATATATTGTATTCACCTTTCATTTTTAACTTCAGACAGAGAAACCACAATTTGGAGCATAACTAAAATACACACACGCACACGCACACACGTGCCGCCAGGCAGTCGCACCGCGAACACCTGAGAGGGTCTGCAGGAAGTGCTGGCGCAGCTCTGTGCTGTCCTGTCTCTTCCCGTGGGCCGTGGGAGGATGCTCAGGGGTGCCCCCCAGACAGCTGCCTTGGAAGAAAGGCCCGTCCACCTAACTGGGCTGCATACTAACACAGAACCGACACACACCCTACTTCTTTTTTTTTTTTCTTTTCTTTTTTCTTGCTTTTTTTTTTTTTTTCCCTACTACCAGACCAAAGCTATTTTTATAGTTTGTCCAGTGACAGGCAGGAATAAAAATGGGCCAGCAGGAAAGCCTCACAAACTGCACCCGGAATAACTGGGACCTGCTCACGTCCCTGGATGAACATGGCTGTTGTGCACCAGGACGGGGACTCCTCTCTTGTCCCTTGCACGCCCCTGCCTGTGACTGCAGCCCTGGCTCTGCCACCTCCTGGGTACGAGGGGAAGCCCCCGAAACGGTGCAGGCACTCTGCCCTCAAGAAGGGGATCCTTCTGCTTCCAAAAACCCCAGGAGTGGAGGTGGAGGCAGGGTGGGAGGTGGGGGGGTGGAGAGGAAGGAAGGGCTTTAATTCTGGGACCTCACCTGGGCTTCCCGGCACCCCCAGGGCCCTGAGCAGTCACCTTTCGTTCTCATCGCTTTACAAAACAATCTTTGGTAAAAAGAGGGAAAAGGCAGGCGTGTGAGACAATTTGGGGAAGAGCTGCTGATAACGTCAGCTATTGACTATGGCTCGCTTATGAGCGCGCTCAAGGCAACGCTGGGAACCAACTGACAACATCCACTGCTCACAATCAAGTGTGGCCCTGGAGAGCAGTGAAGCCCTAACTGACAACTGTCAAGATAATGGGGGCACAGCCGCTGATTCTGGAAGATTCGCTTCCCTGGGTGGATGTCCAGGGAGGGCAGCCTTGCCTCCTGGCCTCTTTGTTTTTCTCCTTCATCTTCCTGATTTTTCCTTTTTTAAAATGTGCATTGTTCCTCCCGTGTTGTAGGAAAACGGGAGGTGGGGGGGGGCGGTCGCGGTGCAGCCCGAACCCGTCATCTCGTCACCTCGCTACAGGGCAGGACACCTGTCCAGAGGAGGCACGTGCGGCAAGCTTGAGAGCGAATGGGTTCCCAGGGCCGAGGCCGACATGCCCCTCCTGAACGCTCCACGTGCCTCCGCCGCCAAGAGGAGCTGCCCAGCATGTGGACGAGACCTCAGAGGGCCAGGAGGGCAGTGCCCGCACGCCGCCAGGTACGCCGGGTGAGGCACGCCCACGTCTCCCGCCAACGCCCTGGGCCTTGCCACCTACCCACCCATCCTGCCCCGGGGGACCCACGGTGACCGGGGACATGAGCAGAACCCAAGCAGTTCAGGCCACTTTCACAAAAATCAAGATGCTCTAAGGTTTACCCTCCTGATGTGACCCCCCCCCCCGCCAAGAACTCCTTAGAAGAAGACTCTCCTCTTTCGACGAGTAAGACTCCAAAGGGGTCAGTGGCAAGTTGTTGCTCATTGAGGATTTTTTTTTTTTTTTTTTGCAAGTTGAGGCAATTTAGGTTTAAGATTTTACAGTCTCCCTCCTCCCCGGGAAAATGGCTATGAATGGATAAAATGTAATCTGCTAGGAAATACTGCTCTCGTTCTCTCTCTCTCTCTCTCTGTCTCTCTAGAGCTTTTTTTTTTTTTTTTTCTGGGATCTTCAGAAAAATACTGTTCCAAAAAAAAAAAAAATCACGCACAGGTGAGAGTCCCGTTTTGAGCAAGGGACGATGGTCATTTTGCCTGAAGGACACTAGCCTCTCCAGCCCCGCTCCTCTGAGGCAGCAACATCTGGCCAGCACAAACGTACGGCCCTTTGAAATTACACGCCCGGAGGAAGGACACCCCTGCCCAGGTTTCTCTCCGGCAGGTGAAGAAATGTCTCTCTCCCTTTGAGAACAGAGGCCAGGCGTGATTTCTGCCGAAAGAGAGAAAGAAGGAGAAAGAAGGAAAGGAGGAAAGAGGGGGAAAAAAAAATCCTAAAGTACAGAAATACGTCTTTTCAGGGATTCTTAGAGCCTGCTCTGGCCTTCTGGAGAGCAATGTTACATTTGGCCTAGATATGAAGACTGCGTGCACCTGTGTGCTCCGTCTGCAGGCTCGACCCAGCTCTCAGCCCATTGTGGTTGTTATTCTACCCCAGACCATTAAAAGGGCCCTAATTCCTATGACATGATTATCCAGGTACCAAAGCCC
>NW_026575146.1:86373857-86438857 GCF_905146905.1 Nyctereutes procyonoides | reverse complement strand
CAGTCATCTGACAATACCCAGACCCCGAGCGCTCGGGCTTCCACCGCTTGCCCGCGTCGGGCCCAATAAATGAGGAATCAATCGGATTAGCAGGAAGGTGGCCGGGGGACCGCTCGCTCGCTCGCTCGCTCGCCGGCGGGCTCTCGGGCGCTCCGCGCGCACCCGGCTGCGCCCCGCCGCCCGCCGCCGCCGCCGCAGGGCGCCGAAGGTGTCCCGGGAACTCAGGTGACCCCGCCCGCGCCCCGGCCCCGGCCCCCGCCCCGGCCCCCGCCCGCGCCCCCGCCCCCGCCCCGCGGGAGGCCGCCCCGCAGCCCCGGCGCAGGGAGGCGGCCGGCCCCGAGCGCGCGCGCCGCTCCAAGTGGGTGCGGGCCGGGCCGGGCCGGGCAGGGCGAGCGCGGCGGGGCGCCCGGGGCGCGGGGCGGGCGCAGCGGAGCGGGGCGGCCGGCGAGCCCCGCGCGCCCCGGAGTTACTCCGCGCGGGCAGCGGCGGCCGGGCGCCGGCGGGAGCGGGAGCGGGCGCGGGCGCGGGCGCGGGAGCGGGCGCGGGCGCGGGAGGAAGGGGAAGGGGAAGGGGAAGGGGAAGGGGAAGGGGAAGGGGAAGGGGAAGGGAAGCGGCTCGTACCTGCTGCGCGCCGGGGCGCCTGCTGCTTCCTCCTCGGCATGATGCTCCTCCGGCGACTGCCACCGCCGCCGCCGCCGCCGCCGCCGCTGCCGGGCTGGGGAGAGGGCGGGAGGGAGGGGCGGCGGGCCGCGGGGGGGCGAGGCGGGCCGGCTCGAGCCTCCCCCCCGGAGAGCGGCCGCCCGCAGGATGCTGCTGCGCCCCGGCTCTCCGCGTCCCCCCCTCTCCGCGCTCCGCCGCGATCCCCGAACGTGCGGAGGGAAGAAGGAGGGCGGGCGAGGGAGGCGCGGGGAGGAGGAGCGCGGGGGGAGGAGGAGGCCGGGAGGAGGAGGTGGCGACGGGGGAGGAGGGGGAGGAGGAGGAGGAGGAGGAGGAGGAGGAGGAGGACGACGACCGCGCCGCCGGCGGAATGGGAAGTTTGACAAATCGCTCCGGAGGCCCGCGGAGGAGGGGGCGGGGAGGCGCGGCGGCCCTGCCCCCCCGGCGCCCGCCCCCCGCCCCCCGCCCCGTCCCCGTCCCCGTCCCCGTCCCCGTCCCCGTCCCCGTCCCCGCCGGGCTGCGCGGGGCGCGGGGCCGGGGCCCGGGCGGGAGGACGAGCGCGGGAGCGGCCCGGCCGCCGCGGCCCCCTCTCTCCCCCGCCGCCGCCGCCCCGCCCCGCCCCGCCCCCGCCCCCGGGCAGGGGGTCACGGCGTCCGGGGGGCCGCCCAGCCGCCGCCGCGGCCCGGGGCTCGGCGGTCCAGTCTCCTGCCCGCGGCGCGGCTGGAGCGGCGGCGTCGGCAACAGGCAAGCTTAGAGGAAAAGGAGATGATCGTGTCACCCGCCCGCCGCGCCCGCCGCGCCCCCGGCCCGGCCCGGACCCCGCGCCCCCGGCCCGCGCCCGCCCCCGCGCCCGCCGCGCCCCGCCCCCGCCCCCGCCCCCGCCCCCGCCCAGGGCGCGCCCCGCCCGCCCCGGCCAGGCCCGGCCCGCGGCCCCGGCTCGCCCCCCGCCCCGCCCCGCCCCGCCCCGCCCCGCCCCGCCCGGCCCGGGCCGCGCTCCTCCCCGGCCCCCCGCCCCCCCACCCGGCTGCACCCGCGCCCCCGCCCCCGCCCCGGGGATGCCCGGGCCCGCGGGGGACCGACGGGAGCGCGGCCCGGACCCGGCGGGGGCCGCCCCCACCCCCCGCGCCACCCGGGCTCCTCCCCCGGGACCCGCCGCCGCCACTTCCCCCAATTTTGGTTTTCTTTTTTTTTTTTTTTTCCCGGGCAAACTTTCCCGGGCCGGTCCCGGGGGTCGGCGTGGGAGGGGGGCGCCCCCGAGCGCGCTCCTCCGCCTGGGAACGGCGCGGTCCGCCCGCGCGCCCCGTCCCGGGCCCGGGCCCCGTCCCCCGCCCCCCGGGCGCCCGGCCGCGCCCCCCACCCCGTCGCCGGCGGCCCCGAGGGCGGGACGGGGGCGGGGGCGGGGGCGGGGGCGGGGGCGGGGGACGGGGAGGAACTCGGGCCCCGGAGCCCAGCCCCGCCCCCCCGGCCGCCGCCCCGGGGCGCCCCCGAGACGGGGCCACCGCGCCCGGCGCCCGCCCGCCAGCGGTCCTGGGCGGAAAGAATTGATTATTGATTGGGCGATCGGGCGGCAGGGGCGCCGACGGGCCGCGCGGAGGAGGAGCTGGCGGGGCGCGCGGGCTCACTCACGGGCGGGCCGGGGCTCGTCGGGGCGCCCCCCGGGGCGGCGGCGGCGGCGGCGGCGCGGGAGCCGGAGCCCGAGCCCGAGCCCGAGCCCGAGCCCAAGCCCGAGCGGCGCGGGCGGCGGCGCATCGATGCGCTGCGGGCTCGATTGCGTCTCCCTGGGCCAGCTCCTGGGCCGGGAATGGGGCGGCCGCGGCGGGGCTGGCTCGGGGCGCTGCCGGGCGGCGCTGGCGGGGCTGCGGGGGCGGCCGCCGGGCCGCGGTCCCGGGGGGGGGGGGCTGCTCCTGCGCGCTCCGGCGGGGCCCGGGGGGGGGGGGCTGCCCTGGACCCCGCGCCCCGCAGCCCCGGCGAGGGCCGGCCGGAGCCCCGCGCCCTGGGACTGGCTGCCGGCGCGCTCCCGGAGCTGCAAGCCCCGGCCTCCTTCCTTTTTCCCCTTTCCCCTTCCTTCCTTCCTTCCTTCCTTCCTTCCTTCCTTCCTTCCTTCCTTCCTTCCCCCCCCTTTATTTTTTTTTTTTTTAGTTTCCTTCTCTTGCATTTCTTTCCCCCTGTTCCTCGGCCCCCCTCGCCGTGCCTTTTCCTTTGTGGCTGTCTGTGCAAGTTTGTTCTAAAAGTTCACGGGGCCGCTTTCACGCCTTCTTTTCTTTTAGACCCGGGAGACCGTGGTGTCACCCAGACGGTGGGACCGGTAGGACCGCCAGTCCCCGCCCGCCCCCGGCCCGCGGGCCCGGGCTCGGGGTCCAGACGCCTCCCGGTGCAGCTGCGCGGCGGCCGGCCTCCCGCCTCCGGGCCTTGGAGGGCGCGCGCAGGAGCGCTCGGAGCTGCGGGGTGCGGGCCCCGCGCGTGGCGGGGGAGGCGGAGGCGGAGGCGGGCGGCGGGGGGGCGGCGGGGGGGCGCGCGGCGAGCGGGCGGCGGGCGCCGCTGCCCCCCTCCAGGCCCCGGAGACGCGGCCGCGGGGCGTGAAACGCTTCTTGCGAACGAGGAAACGGTGAGTTGGCAGGCGCCGCCCGCGGCCTCCCGGTGCTGGGCGCGGGCCCCGGGGCCTCTGGCCCGGCGGAGGGCGGGCGCCCCGCCAGGTCGGCCCCCGCCACCCCCGCTCGCCTCCCCGACGCGGGCGCCCGCGAGGCGCGCCGGAGCCGCCGGGTGCGGCGCGCTCGGGAGGCGGAGAGTGCCGGGGCTTCGGCTGCCCCTCCTCCCCTCCTTCTCCAAGCCCCGTTCCCGCCGCCCCCTCCCCCCGCGGCCGCGGCCTGAGCCCCGGGCTCCGAGCCACCGCCCGACCGCCACCTCGCCCTCCCCTGCTCGGCCGCCGCGCGCCGCGCGACCCGCCCCAACATCTGTCCGTCCGGCCCTTGGCGCATCCATCAGTGTCAACGAGCCGCACATCGCAGCCACAGCCCGTCACGCGCAACGCGGGCTCTGCGGAGCGCATCCCGCGGCCGCGCCGCCTCGCCCGGACGCCCCGCCGGGGTTCTGGCCCCGCGCGCCGCAGCCCGGGACCCCGGCCCCCGCGGGGCTCTTGGAGGCGTGCGCACCCCCTTGAGCACCGGGACCTCCGCGCGGCACCAGCTTGGGCGGGCCTCCCGGGGCGGGACGGGCGCGGAGGGGCCCTGCCGACACAGCCCTTGCGTTTCCAAGTTCGCCATCCCCGCTGCTGTGCACCGGGCGTGGCGGAGGAGAGAAGGGAGGGAGGGAGGCTGCCCGCACCGGCCCCCTGCACCGTGCGCGCCGGGGCGCAAGGGCTTGAGTGCGCCGCGGCTGGGCCCACCCTGGGGCAGCTCGGGGCCGGAGGGGGCAGCCCCAAAACTTTGCCAGGCCCCACCTGGCTGCCGCCCGGCGCGCACGGCCTGACAGTGGGCGGGAAGGAACTGGCGCATCCCGGGCGAAAGCGGGGACTCGATGTCGGGAGCCCCGGCGAGCCGAGCGGGCAGCAGCGCGCGTGTAATCCGCACGTCAGTTACAGACGGAGAAAGGGCAGGGCCGCGAGTCGGAGAAGCCAGCGCTTTGCGGGCAGCTCCCGGCGCCATCCTCCAGGAACGCTGACCTCCCCCGCCGTGGCTGCAGGTTCCCCTGCGTCTGCTTCTCGCTTTCCACCCCAGCCCCCCGGCCCACGGTCCGCGGGGCACGGACCTTGCTACCCGAGCTGTATGGCCAGGCCACAGGGTCTGCTTTGCGCTCCCCTGAGAAGTTCAGGGGAAGGGCGCACGCGGGGACCCAACTCCTCGCTCGGACCTCCGCGGGGTGTGGCATTCTACCCGCCTCTGTTCCCGCCGCAGATGTCTGTGTCGGGGCGTCCGGGGAGTCCCGCGTCCCGGGAGCGGAGCGGGTCAAACCCTGCGCTTGCCTCCGCTCCGCGATTCGCGACTTGGGAGGGATGAGCGGCCGCTTCCCGCGGGCGCGGGGAGGAGGAGGCCGAGCCGGCGGCGCACGGCGCTCCCGGGGGCTCCTGCTGCGGGAAGGCCGCCGCGCGCTCCGGGGTGCGGCCGAGCCGTGCGCCCCCGCGGCGGAGCTACAATTCTGCACGGGGCACCCCTGCGTGGAGCCCGTCCTGCCCCCTCGGAGGAGGTGCGGACACCTCTGGAAAGCACCGACGGGCTTCCCGCTCCCGCGGGGGCACCTGCTAACTTAGCCCAGTGAGTCACGCACAAGTAACCCCCTGGACCAGTGAGCAGCTCCCGCTTTGGGGAGGTGCCGCGTTTCTGGGATAGATAGATAGTTTTTTGTTTTGTTTTGTTTTGTTTTTGTAATCCCTGCAAACAAAAGGACAAGTGCGCTGAGGGGCCTGGGAGCGGCCCATCGAAATGCGCAATGGCCACAGACGCCCTTAGGAGAGACCGACCGACCGCTCCCACTGCGGCCACCTGGCTCACCCCGCAGCCACGTTCAGGAGCCCAGGAAATTCTCAGAGGCCCTGAAAACAATTCCTGAGCCCCAAGATTGCGACTTGGGCCCAGTGCAACCCTGCTGCTCCGCCGCGGTGCTCTGCGCCCCACGCAGCACCAATCCTCCCACCTGCCAGCTCTTCAGGTCAGGGGTCAGAAAGGTGACTCCAGCCTTTAGAGCTTGGAAGGCTCCAGGTCCCAGGCTCCCCCGGGCCTACCTGCGTGGGTCTACCCCACAGCAGGAGCGCCACTGCGCTTGGCCAACCCGGGCCCCACCTGGGGCGACTTTGGGAGTTAAAAAAAAAAAAAAAAGTCAAAAGCAGGCGTGGCTGCAAACAAGTGTGCGGCGGCGGCGGCGGCGGGGCAGGGAGGTGGTCCTCAACACCCCGCTTAAGGGTAAGGAAGTAGGTGGGGTGGGAGGGTGGGGGGAGAAGCAGTTGGGCCACCGCCTGGAGGCAGCCGCGTTTGTGTTCAAGGTGCGCATGAGGCCAGTGGGTGACAGGCGGCCTGCCCAGGGAAGGCCAAAGTATGTCCTCATTTGGGATGGCCACTGAGGGGGACGGTACAGGCAAGAAGGCATCCTTGAAGCCACCAGTCCAGGCCGGATAGCCAGGGTAGGCCAAGGTCCTAGGAGCTTAGGGCCTTAGACCCAGGCCTTGAAGAGGGGTTCTGTGCCCTGGGGGGAGAACGGGGCCACCTGGAGGGACAGGGCATGCTGGGTGGAACACCCAAGGAGCCTGCACTCCCCCCAGTCCATGGTGTGAAGGCATCAGGCCCCGTGGAGGGCCTCTGGGGAGCCCACTGACTGCCCAGCCTTGCCAAGAGAGGTGATGCCAAGGGCTTTTCCTACCTGGGTGCCCCTGGGATGCTGGCCTCCCTCCGGTCTGCCTCCTTCCACACTCCTCCTCACACTACTGTCTGGACTAGGCAAGGGAAGCGCCCTGGAAGCAGGGAAGCTGACTGCCTCCGCCTGCACACCCCACCCGGGACTGAGCCCGGGACCTCAGCCCCTGCCTCCTGCCTGTGTGCTCGGGATTTGGACCCTGGGGCCCTCACCAGGGGATAAGCTGTGTGCTAAAAGCGCATTTACACAGCGGCGAAAGTTTGTTTCTCTTTTTCCGGTAGCTTTGTTTTAAGGAACCAGATGATTTGTCTGTAAATTCTCCCAAGAACTTTTACAGTTTTGACGTGAAATAAACCTTTGAAAGTCGGAGCGGTATATTAATGCCACTTCTGTGGGGCCTCGGGGTAGCCTCATGGGGTGCCTGGGTGTGAGCTAGGGTGGAACTGCGTGCGGGTGGGGCAGCTCAATCTCGGAAGAAAAGTAGGAGACGCTGTCTGCCAAGGTCAAGATTTGGTGTTGGGGTGTGAAGCCCCTCCCCCCAGCACACACAGGGACACACCTGCCCCCACCCTTCCCCACCTGGGCTTTACTACTTTGTAAATTTTTTGGAGCTGGTTGCACAGAGGTCTGGCCCAGTTTTGCCGACTGTGCTCGGCATGCCCTCCATTCCCAGGAGGTCGGACCACTGGACTCAGGCCTGTGATCTTCCCTGGCCAGGTATGATGTCCCTGGTCTTTGGGGGAGGGGCAGAGCAAGGGGGCCCCAGGGGGCCCCTGAACTCCCAGGGCAGCTGCACGGAGAAAACTGGGTGGAAGCCGATCCTCCTCTTCAATGCCTCATTTTTATGGACTCGGACTTTCCAGGCGGTTATAAACGCATTAAAACTAAAAGAAAACTATCCCCCTAACAGGGCAGGAGGGAACGGGGTTATCCGGGGGGACCCAGGTCTTCCTATACGCACCCATCTCTTGGTTGGGTGATTCCTAGGGACCACTTTGTCCAGTTCCAAGGCAGGCTGGGGATCCCCCACCCACCACCCCCGCCGGCCCCTGCTCCCAGTCTATGGTCTTCAGATTGGGAGAGTTCAATTTGGACCTCACTCCCCTTTCTTCTGTAATTATTTTTCAAGCTCACACATCTCTGGAACTCTCAAAAAGTTTTTTTTTTAATTTTTTTTTAGGAGACCCAAGATTTAATTAAGAAAATAAGTCTTGGTGTTTCGGTGTAAGGAGGTCATAGACACATCCCGTGGACTTGGGAGGGAGCAATCGTCGGCCCGTGACCTTTGCTTGCATCTCAGCCGACTTGCACGGGGAACTTCCCGAGTTACTCGCTGCGGAGTGCTGTGGTTTTTCCCATTCTGGCTGAAATGGAGTTTTGGAAACCATTGGAGCTTTAAAAAAAAAAAAAAAAAAAACACAGGAAAAAAAAAAAAAGTACCCTGGAGACGGTGCCGCCACCAAGGGGCTGGGCCCTGGCTGGAAGAAAGCACCTCTCTGCCCGCCGCAAGCAGAGGTGCCCGACCCCCCGCGCGGATGCAAGCGCTGCCCCGCTAGCCGTGGGCTGGGGCCACGCGTGGGCCCAAAGCCAGGCTGCCTTGGGCTCCCGTTCTGGAGCCCGAGGAGGGGGAGGAGGAGCAGGAGGGAGGGGAGGAGGGAGGGGAGGAGGTCTCGGATATCAAACCAGCGCTCCTCGCAGACCAGACAGCCCAGCCTCGCACGCCTGGTGACCTCATTAACTAGCCCGAGAATTTGCAAGACGAGGACATTTCCTTCTTCCCTTTCCCTCTACCGCTCTCCTCCTCTGTCATCCACATTATGGTTTTGTGTTCCTCCCTGGATTTACAAACGGGAGAGACCCGGGGCAGTTCTCAGTAGGACAGGTACCAGAGAGAGGGGCATTGGGCTGGGTCTGTCTTCGTTCTTTCTCTTTCTCGCTCTCTCTCTCTTTTTTATTTTTTATCTTTATTTTTATTATTTTTTTTTAATCTCTTGAAGCTTGGTGCCTATCCCTGGCATGTCCAGAATGGAAGAGCTGCAGTTCTTGGGGACGAGGTTGTCGGCAGGGTCAGACCCTTTGTATGCAGGTAGTCTCTGACCTCTCCAGGATTTTCCTCCTCTGCAGACAGGCTCTGATTTCTTCCTCCTGCCTTCCTCCCTCCCTCTGACACCTCTTTCCCCAGCTCTTCCATCTTCCATCCTCCTTCCTCCTCCTCTCCCCGCTGGCTTTTGCAGTTCTCTCTCTCTCTCTCTCTCTCTCTCTCTCTCTCTCTCTCTCCCCCACCAGTCCCTCCCCAACCAACCCCCTGACCCCCCCCCCGCCGCCCGCCCACCCTGAATTTGCAAAAGTTCTCCCTTTTGCGCTCCTCCTGCAGTCGCTGCAGCTTTTTAGGTGGGGGGAGGGGGGAGGGAGGAGGGGGGAAGGGTCACAAATGGGCTGACCCTTGGCTTAAAATAAAAGAACACGTTAAGAAGTTTCAAAGCTGCCAATAAGACCCTTTAAGTGGCTGGTGATTCAGTGCCTGGAGTTGCGGCGGTGGCATTGGTAAATGACTCCGATGCCCAAAGAAAAATATTACAAATGCCGCTGTCTAGGCCACCAATCGGGCTCAGCATCCCTGCGCGGGCACCCGCATTTGCATGATAAATTGGCCAGACCCGCGGCCCAAGAAATATTCAAATTAGGCCGGGGGTTGGGGGTGGGGTCCCTGAGCATCCCCTTCCCCTGCGCCCCCCAGGTGCCCCGGAGCCCGTGGGACCACCTCTCCATCAGCGCCCTCTAGAGGTGGGCTCTGGGGGGGGGTCGCTCCAGCCCCGGGGATGGACCAGGAGGGATGAGGAGGGAGGGGCGGGTCAGGGTGCCCCCCAGGGCTGCCCCACCACCACCACCACCAGGGGTGTTGCGTGCGGTCTCCCGCATGCACCTTGCGTCTGGATGTGTTGGCAGATTGCAGAGGCAGCTGGTGACCTCCTGGCAAGGAGAGCTCCGGCGCCTTCACCCCAACCCCCTTTCCTAGGAGTCCCATCCTAGGTTCTCCCAGCACGGTTCAGGTTTGCTCCATTGAGTTTCAAGGCGAGACCCTTGCCCACCCAAGCCCACCATACCTTCCCCCCAAATCGCTTTGTGAGATGGAAATGCTGGAGTGGACGAATCCAGCTGGCCCCCGAGCAGAGGACCGGGTGCCCACGCAGGAGGCTGGGCGCTGGGACTGGGTAGGGGCACTGCAGAGCCTGCGCCCTTCCCCCCGGGGCCGGTGGACCTCAGCCAGGCTGTGGGAACCGGGCTCCCGGGAAAAGCTGGCAGCGTTAGTATGCGGACAGTGGCCCTCTGCAGGCACAGCTCCTCCCCTGGGGAAACGTGTCCTGGAGAGAGTGTCCAGACCTCCAGGCAGGAGCTCCTGTGAATGTGCAAAGGCATGCCAGGGGGGATGTGTGTCCAGGTTGTAGACGCCCAGCCAGGAGGGGTGTGGAAATCGGGGTGTGCAAGTGCACGTACAAGGGACAGGCTCTGCAGCTGTGCTGACCGCTGGCTGTGCCTGGGGACCGGACAGTGCAGGCACAAGGTGAGCCGGCCTCCTGGCCTGGCTCCTCCTTGTGGCTCAAGACTCCGCAGGGGGCTTTGCACAGAAGACTGGGTTGGCTTCTGCCAAGGACCAAGGACCGGGGGCCATCTCCTGTCCCCCTGAGCATCTCTCCCCTGCCCCCAGCTCCGTAGCCCATCCTGTGCCAAGTACCCTGGGGCCTGGCCGCCCTGCCCCTGCAGCCGCATTTTTAAAGTCCAGGTTTTAGAAGTTTGATTGTCTTTCCCTAGCGTGGACTGACAATAGTATTGTTGTTTTTTCATCTTCGCAGGACTTAGACTAGGGTCCCAGGCAAACACTGCTCTGGGGGTGGCGGGGGTGGTAGGTGGAGGTGGGGAGGGATTATGTTTGCTCTCCAACCTTCCTCCCTGTCAAAAGGATGGTCAGGCTGATGGGAAGTCCTTCTAGTTACCACTCTAGGAGACACTCAGCTCAGGGAATCATCTTCTGGGGCCCAGGGGCTTGGTGGATGACGCAGAGGTGCCGGCGGCGGGTGGTGTTCTCAGAGCCTGGCCCCAGGCTGGCCAACTAACGTTTGTAAACGCACAAAGGAAAAGAAAATAGTAGCTACTGAATACAAATTTGAGAGACACTGGGTTTTGACTTTTGATCCCTTTACAGATGTTATCAACACCTTCAAAATACATTGGCCGAATGGGGGGGGGGTTGAATCTTAAGAAGCCTTTTGCATCATTTAAGGTTTTGTTTTTTTTTTTTTTTTTTTTTAAGGAATGTTTTAGGTGAAGAGAAAGGGGCTTGCTGGGAGTGCACTGGGGAACAGACGGTCATGGGCTAGGTTCAGGTGTAAAAGGGCCCCCCTGCTTCCAAGAGAGTCCTGAGTCCCAGGTCACTGGAATGCCAGCAGAGGAGGCTCCCCCGGGAGGAAGCCTGTTGCCGCACCCTGTGAGGGGAGCAGCTCTCCCAGAGGTTCCAGGAAGCCTCCCCTCCCAGCCCACAAACCCTCCTTACTCCTCCTCAGGCCTCACCTGTCGGCCAGGACAAATGAGACCTGAAAATGGGCCAGAGTCATTCTCCAACAGTGAAATTTGTCAAGGAGTCGGTCCCATCTCAAATGTCCAGAAACGCAAGCCGCTCCCCCTCCAGGACGGCGCTATCTAGGGCACGTCGCGGAGCGTCAAGGAGGTAGACAGCAAAGGTGAGAAACGCGGAGAGCTGGCTATCCAGCCCAGCACCTAGTCCTACCTGAGCCAGGCTGGGCACAGGGAGCGAGGGAGAAGCAAGTGGCTGCTGTCTCTTGGGAGCACTACGTGCCAGCCCGCAGCGTAGAAGGCTCAAACCCACCGCGGGGCTCCTCGTGGGGCTGCTCGTGGGGCTGCTCGGCCTGTGCACCTGTGCACTTTGCAGGTGAATGTGAGCTCTGACCAGGTGACGCAGGGCCTGGGCTCCTGATCCTAACTCACCGAGTGCCCTTGGGGCGGATTGCTACCCCCAACCCCTCTTTCAGCCTCATCCCCTTTGTCTCTAAAAAGGGGGAGCTCTCTCCAACTAAAGCATTGAGTAGGGCCTGGGGGGGCGGGGATCCAATGAAAGTTGGAGATGCCCTTTGAGACCTTAGCCTCTCCGTGTGCATACTGGAGCTTTCAGGGTCAGACAAGGGTTGGAAAGAGGAGTGGTGTTACTAGCTTTGTGCCCGTGGGCAGGTCACAGTCGAGCCCTCTGTCCGGGTACAGGGCGGCTCGCCTGCGCTGAAGCACGGGGATCCCTTGCCGAAGAGCTGGGCAGGCCGGACAATAAATGACCGCCCCTCCACCAGCCACAGGGTCAGACCTCCCCGAAGACCAGTTTCTAAGTCCGCTGAGATTGCACGCACCCCAGGATGCAAGCAGGTGCTTGGACCGGGGCAGAAAGAAAGGGCGCGGGGAGTTGCTGGAAGCGGAGCGGCGCACAGGCCTCCTGACTTCCCAGGAAGAGGGAGCATCTGCAGGGCGACCGAGGCAGATTCCTCCAGGTTTTTCCAGGAGCTAATTAAAGGAAGGGGTATGGTGAGGAGCCTCACTGTTATTTCTGTTTTTCCCTGTTAGTAGTGACTGGAATGTGCGCCGTCCAGGTCAGATGGAAAATAGAAGCCTGGAAAATCTGACACTCTCATTGATTTGCTCTCTGCCATCGCTACTCGCGAGAGGAAGAAATGTGACTTCAAAATTGCAATTAGGAACCGGCTCGCTAAGGGCTCCTTGCGTGAGCTCCCGTGCTGGGCCCATCACAGGCCTGCCTCTTCTCATTTCCCGAGGAGGTGGGTTCATTCATAATTTTCAATGAAGCAGGCGATGCAAACGTGTAACCCCCCTGCCCCACTCACACACACGCACACACACACACACACACACACAGAAGTGCTCATTCCTGCCAGCCCGGAGCCTGCCTCTCCTTTCGCTCAGGTCTTTGAAAGCATGGCAATTTTCCCAATGTTTAAAAAGTACTAACTCCCTTTCAAACATTCTTTAACCTTTAATGTTTTGTAACTTGCTGAAAAGGTCATTTTGTTCCAAAGATGCCGCTGTCCCCTAATTGTTCAGCTATCAGAGTGAATTCCACCCAAATCTCGAAGTCTTTAACGGGATCCAAACCACCATGCACACGAGTGTGCGCACACACACATACGCTCACATCCAGATATAGATCGATGCTTTCCAACATACATCTCTGTATGTGTACATATGTGTATATATATTTAAATTTTTGTCTCTGTGCACACCCATATACTCGCAGGGATTTGGAGTAGGATTACTACGTTCCCCTCTTCTCTACGGGGGACGGATTCCAAGACCCGCAGTAGGATGTCTGAAACGGGATGATACCAAATCCCGTACATCCTATGGTTTTTTTCTACACATACATGCTCATGATGACATTTTATTTGTCATTTAGGTATAGTAAGAGATTAACAAAAATAATTAATAATAAAACATGATGATTATAACAATATACTGTCATGAGAGCTATGTGAGTGTGCGCTCTCCCTCTCTCTCTCTCTCTCTGTGCCGTACTCCCCCGTGTTCTGGTGATGATGTAAGATGCTAAAACGCCCCGGTGATGAGATGCAATGATGTGGGCACCGTGACGTGACATTAGCTACTATTGGCCTCCTGACCCTTCATGGACAGGATCATCTGCTTCCAGAACACGCTTGACCGCGAGTAACTGAGGCCACAGGAAGTAGAACCGCGGATAAGGGGACTCCTATAACATCTCTAGTCTTTTGGCAGAATGAGTTCTTTGCAGGAAAATCTCTATAAAACTTACTTTTGTTCGAATGAGAAGGTGCTAAGCATTCAATAGTAATCATTTATTATGCACTGCGCTTGTTACCGATTTCTTTAAAAAAGGTTTAGTCAATTTCTAATTTAACAACTCATTGCTATCCCTGCAATAAATGCCCCCGGAGGCCTAGGAGAATTGAGATGTTTTTCCATCGGCCTTCTTACCCAGCGTCAGCTTCTCAGTGGTCCAGGGCGCTAGGAGCCGTGCCCTGACTCTCCTCTCTTTCTAAGCTGATGTATTCTTGGACACAGATCCCTGGGCGTGTTAGATTTCTATTTAAGATGGACTTTAATGGACTCAAATAAGACCATGAAGTATTTTCTGCAAGGAAACTGTGTGAAGTTTATGCCTGGACCCCACAGTATGCATTTTACTTGGTCCAGAGTATCGGATGTGGCCTCCTGCACTCCTGGTTCTGACGGTTGAATATCTAAGGTGAAAGACCTCCGGTATATCGGAAGCAGTTGGGATAGAGAGAAGCGTGTGTCGACTCACGTAAGGAGCAGATCTGACCTAGCGTGTGATGAATCAGTAGGAGAACGCCATAGGATTCGCCGTCGTATTAAACGTACGAGCAAGGATCGATCCTTTTACAAAGAATACAATTTTTACTTAAAAGCAAATACTTCAAAAAAAAAAAAAAGCAAATACTTCTAAAGGACCTCTGGCTGGAGCAAAAGGTAATGAAGTCAAGCAAAGCTTAAGGCCATCCAGATAGGCTGTCTTGGGGGCCAGTCCTCCAGAATTCCTCACTCAGGACCACTATTCCATAGTAGTGGCACCAGACTGCTTGCTGGCATTTCTCTAGAATCTGTTGTTTCGTGCACGTGTGCGTGTCCTTTTTTCCCACTTGTTTCCGTGTATGAGACGTGTTACAAATGTCAAAGAACAGGTAGATCACGTGTATGGTTTAAATAATATTACAAAGCCGATCACCGAGTAACCACTACTCCATCACCAGAAGCTGCACCCCCAACACCTCCCAATTATAACGCCCTTTCCTGGAGGCCACCACCATCTTGACTTCTATACCAACCACTTTATTGTCTCGTTTTATGGTTTTAGCACTTGTGTGCACAGCGCTGTGCCTGATTTTCAGCCTTATACCTGCGAAATCATATTGAATGAATTATTCTGTGTCTTATTAACCTCCCTCAGTGTGGAATCTGTAGCCTTACCATGTGGATGCAGGCAGTTGGCCATTTTCAAAGCTGTAGACCGTGAATCGATGGCAATAGAGTAGGGTTTGTTTGGGGTTTTTTTCCCAAACAACAATAGCAAACAGTTGTTTTGCTATTATGGAAAGTACCACTGTGAACACACTTACCCATGCGTCGTGCACATGTGTGGAAGAGCCTATCTGTGATACGCACATGTGAGGTGGTGTTACTTGGTCTCTGGCATGTGTATCTACAACCCCCAACTGTTCTTCAAAGAGATTAGGGCAGTTTTCACTCCCAGGAGGTATTTCGAAGTCTTTCCATTGGTCTGCCTCCTTGTCAGCCTATGATATTATTAGCTCCCCGCCCCTGTGTTTCATACTTCCTAATCTAGTCATTGTGATTGCTGTCTGCCTGTGTGTAGCTTACGTTCCCATGAATGCTAATGAGATTGAGCATTTTTTGGGTATGTTCATGGTCCCTTGGATTTCCTTTTCCCGAGGGCCCTCTCCTAGTCCTTTTTCCATTTTCTATTGGAGGTAAATGTCCCGTAGTTTCACGGACATTGTTTCAAGTTGCTCTGGGCCTGTAGGTCAGAGTAGAAACGGCTCAAGGAGATCCCTGTGGATCAGAATAGAAGGGGCTCAAGGAGATCCCTCTGGATCAGGATAGAAAGGGCTTAAGGAGATCCCTGTGGATCATGACAGAAATGGTTCAAGGAGCTCCCCGTGGATCAGAACAGAAAGGGCTCAAGGAGATCCCTGTGGATCAGAACAGAAATGGCCAAGGAGCTCCCTGTGGATCAGGATAGAAAGGGCTCAAGGAGATCCCAGTGGATCAGAACAAAAATGGTACAAGGAGATCCCTGTGGATCAGGATAGAAATGACTCAAAGAGATCCCTGTGGATCAGGATAGAAAGGGCTCAAGGAGCTCCCCGTGGATCAGAACAGAAACCGCTCAAGGAGATCCCTGTGGATCAGGACAGAATTGGTTCAAGGAGATCCCTACGTGCACTTCCTAGGATGCTCTTCCCAAATCACTCTGGCTTCATGAAATCGTCTAGCGGTGAATCCTGGCTCGATTGTACAAATAGCAACCGGGTGGCTCTGCCGTGTGCTCTGTGTTCTCGGTGCCAGCTCGTCCTCAGTGATCTCCTGATTTCAGGAGGGCCTCACGTGATCAGGACTACGTGTTTTTCTGTCCACAACAACAGAAAAAGAATTAGAAACTGTTCACTGCCCCGTGTGATCTCCAGCCTTCCCTTCGGCTTCCAGGGTCCCCGTTGTGTGGACCAGCAGCCGTCACCGGGGAGAGCCACGCCCCGGGTGGGTCGATGAACATCCCTTGTAGGAGAAAATGAAAACACTTTCGGGAGGGTCAACCTCAAGCGGGAGACACGGTTGCGACCCAGGCTGCGGGTTTCTAAAAATCATCTTTTTAAAAATTTTCATAGAGTGAAATTCACTCTTTGGGTATACAGTTCCCAGAGTTTCGACACATTGATAGAGTCGGGGAGTACCCCGGATACCTCCATCAACCCCAAAACGCTACCGCGCTGGCCCTTGTGAGGCCCAGGGGTCCTCCTGCCCTCACTCCCACGGCCCCCACACCTGCCTGGAAGCACTGATCTGTCCTTCAGCCCTAGAGCTTTGCATTTTCCAAAATGTGATCTACACGGAATTATACCGGAGGTCGCCTTTTGAGTCCAGCTTCTTTCATTTCATAGAATGGATCTGAGGTTGCCCCGTGGGTGGAGCACATCCCTATTTTGCGTGGAGGTCCCACGGTTTGTTGATTCGTGCACAGCTGACACACAACTGGATTGTTTCTCGTTTGGGGCGATAATGAATAAAGCTGGGTGCTCGGCCGTATGTTAAAGAGTATGTTTAACCTTATGGGAAGCTGCCAAACTGCTTCCCAAGGTGGCTGTATCGTTTCGCACCCCCCGCCCCCCGCGCTTCCCCTTCAGCAAGAAATGAGGGTTCTCTCGGCTCTAAAGGGGTTTTAATGGGGCTGGAAGTGCTTTGCCCAGAGAGAGGGTGCGACACAGGACACCCACGTGGGGGGACATCAGAGGTGGTGTTTCTAAACTCTCAGCTCCGGTGGGGTCTTGCTCATCCTGCCCTGTGCAGACGCGACATTTCTCTTTCCAGGGCGTTTGCTTCTCGGAAGGGAGACGGGAAAGCATCTCTCGACCCGTCTCACAAATGAGGCCAGAGAGCTGCCTCTCTCGGTGGAGCCAGCCTAGCTTTATCCAGTGCCGCCACGGTACTAGCCTGTGGGGCAAGATCCCACGGCCCCGTGTTTTATTCCCAAACCCACAAAACGAAGTGCAGGCCTTTGGAGCCTCGTGATGCTGAGCAGCAAGAACCAGGCAAAGGAACCCATCCAGAAGCGAAACCGGGATGTCAGAGCTGGCAGGGACATGGGCGAGTGTCACTTCAGACCTGGGAACCTATCACACATCTGGGGCCCAGATGCAGGGCAGGGGCCCACCACAGGCAAGCTGGGACGGGCTGATCAGCCGGGGTGGCTGTGGGCTCAGGGGCAGGGAGGAGGCTCGGCGGCTGGTGCGCTGTGACCCGAGGCCCTGCTTCCTTCCATCCCCCGCACCTTCCCTCCTTTCCTCCGAGTGCCCACTTCTGAGGCACCTTCACATTTCAAACGTCCTGAGAATATGTTTAATTAGAACTTGGCCATACAGCCTTTTAAAATAAAACAGAAGGGACCAGCTAATTATATCGCTCAGCATTCTGTGGCAAACATATATATATTTTTTAATAAAACACTTTCCTAACCAGAGTAATCCCTGGAGATGCAAATCCTCATTTATAAGAAGTCTCCCAAAGGGAGCTAAAGGGAAGATGCCCTTATAAAGAAAAGAGACAAAGACAGTGGGAAAGTGTCTTCGAAGAGCTTTTAAAAGACACGCTCACTCCGAGGTTGAGGTAGAGCTATTTTAAAGATGCGAATTTTTATTTCAACTGTCTTATAATTCTTCCCTGTATTTTTGATAATTTATACCCTTCTCCCCGCCTCTGGATTATTACCACACATGCCCATACTGCTCATCCTGGTATTTGTCATAAGTACAGTATTTAAATAAACAAATGATTTTCTCAAAAATGCACTTTATCTCCTGCTGGTTCTCCCCCCCTCCTCTCTGTGACGAACCCCCGACCGTCCGTGCAGGTGTCGCCGCAGTGTCGTGCTGAGTGCGGGGCGGGGTACGGCGACCCTGCCCACCGTCTCTGCAGCCCAGGAGGGCTTAGGCCCTCTGGCAGCGAGTCTCTGGGTGTGGTGGGCTGAGGGACGCTTGCATTCAGGAGGCAAATGAATGGGTGACAGCCACAGTATAGCCAACAAGTGCTCGTGTGGGGGTTACTGCACACCTGGCAACGAGCTCAGAGCTGTAGGTATCTCATTTAACCTGCAAGACACTGTCTCCAATGTGGGTGCTCTTACCCCATTTTGCAGATGAGGATAGTGAGACCAGGAATGGTCAGGAACCGTTTGGCCATTTGAAGGGGCAGGGCTTGACCTCAAACTCAGGTGTGCGGGCCCCAGAACTCAGCCCCACCCCACCACACACAAGCCTCAGGGACCCCTCCCCACCTCCTAGAAGGCCCTTTGTGACTATGTGCTGGGTACACCATGTGGCACAGACCCTGCATTTCCAGTTACATCCTGTGTCTGCGCAGGGTCCTGAGCAGAAGAGGGAGGGCGCACTCAAATTCAGATTATTCGGGAGGATTGCCCAAACAGGCTGTTGGCAAAGGTGACGGAAAAGGTGAGCTGAGCACAAGAGAAGGGTCTCAGAACTGGTGCAACCCCCCAGTCACCTGGGCCCGCAGTGGTTGCAGGATCCCGTCTGGAGGCTGGAGGCCAGATGGAGTGTGGCGAGGGGCGTCTTGAGAGCCAGGACCTTCGGAAGACCTACAGGGAGGTGACCAAGGGATGGCACCCCCGGACTGCCCTGTGTCCTCATCCTTCGGTTTACCGCCGGGACTGCACTTCGGATAAACCCATCAGAAGGTTGCTGGCAAAGGTCACGCAGCCATCCATGGGGGCCCTCCGGGCGGGCCTCCTGGGTGCAGCACAGGGGACTCCGCCCAATGCCCAGGGCTCCTGCAGAGGATCCACCGGGGCCGGCTCTGTGCCAGGACGGAGGACAGGGGGCCTCCAGGTGGGATCTTAGGAGGAGGCCTTGACTTGGCCGAGAGACTCAATGACCCACAGGCTCAAGGTTCAAAGCCTTCATGGAGAACTTGGCGTTTGCCTTGTGACCGCCTGGGAAGGGGGCCCACGGGAGTGGACGTGCCTCTCCGTCCACAGCCACTTGCCACACTCACGCCAACTCCTGAGGCTGGCCCTTTTTACTCGAGACACGATATGTATAGTTCTCTTTTATCGAAAGCTTATTAAATAAGATTTAGTTGAAAAAAATAGAAAGAAGAAGAGGGAAGTCATTTATCATCTTGTTCTCCAAAGACAACAACCACTAATGGTTGGGTAGACCTGTCCTCTTGCTTCCCTCCCAAGTTACAGTAATATTTTTTAAGCAATTTTGAATTATGCATTTTTGATGGACCATTGTCACGGCCTTTTGCCGTGTTACAATCGAATGTGGGGTAAGCGGAGTTTTTGGGGGCTGCGTAATATTCCCTTTGTGGGAATTGCCATTCTCCTACCATTTATTTAGATGCTGGGGCTCTTTTCTAATTTTCATTCATATTATATAATGCTGTAATTAAGAATTTTGTATATCAATTTTTCTTTTCACACTTTTCACACTCTTCAGGATGACGTCCCCAAAATAAAATGACCAAATCAAAGGTGTAAACCTTTATTTAGTGGCGCCTGGGTGGCTCAGTCGGCGAAGCATCTGCCTTCCGCTCAGGTCATGATGTTGGGGTCATGGGATCTGGCCCCACGTCGGGCTCCCTGCTCAGCTAGGAGCCTGCTTCTCCCTCTCCCTCTGCCCTTCCACCTGCTTGTGCTTGCTCACGCTCTCTCAAATAAGTAAATAAATAAAATCTTTTTAAAAATTCAAAAAAACAGGGGCAGTGCAGGTGGCTCAGTGGTTTAGCGCCTGCCTTTGGCCCAGGGCGCGATCCTGGAGACCCGGGATTGAGTCCCACGTCGGGTTCCCTGCATGGAGCCTGCTTCTCCCTCTGCTTGTGTCTCTGCCTCTCTCTCTGTGTGTCTCTCATGAATAAATAAATAAAATCTTTTAAAAAAAGTTAAAAAAAATAAACCTTAGTTTAGGCAGTAAAGTACCTAACACGATGCTGCCTATAGAATAGACTGGGCGGGACCTTCAGCCGGTTTGGTGGTGAGCACTCAGGTGAAGGCTCTTGACCAGTGACTTACTCCAAGGCCTTCCCTCTGGAACGGCACTGGAATATAGAGCAAGCCATGGGGGCAATTCTTAGTTTCGTTGTAGCCACATTTTAAACAAGCAAAAGAAACAGGTGAAATCACTTTCAATACGATATTTCATTCAAGCAACTGTGTCTAAAAATTATTATTTCCGCGTCGGAATCAATATAAATATTATCAATGTTATATTTTACATTTTTTTTCCATGCAAACTCTTGAAACCCCCTGTGCCTTTTACGCTTATAACACATGGCAGTGCAGACCAGTCACATATTTCTGGTTCCCTCGGAAATATCCATGGAGTGCTTCCTAGATGTGAACCCCGTGCCCGTCCCTGGGGATACAGGTGAACAGACTTTTTGTCGTGAAGTCATTACAGACCTTATCAGCTCTCTTAGGGTCTGGCGAGGAGACAGACCTTAATCAAATAATTGCACAAGTGTGAAATTTCAAGGAAAGTGCTCTGAAGGAAATATATATTGAAAAAAATAAATGCTAACCCGTGGGTCATGGCTTGATCGGCCTGTCCCTAGAGGTGCTTCATAGAGGTTGGCCAGGCTGTCTTGGTGAACACTGATTTGACCGATGAGGAGGGAGGATCTCAAGGTGCCTTCGGGTCCCGAGCATCCCAAATCCACACTTGGGAAATTTCTAGGACGGATAGCAGCTCACCAGCTCTTAAGTCAGTGACCCACCCAGTCCGTGTGCTGTGTTTATCCTCTCCGAAAACACGTGAGGCCAGCTGGACCCCCCCCCCCATTAATGAGGAAGCAGAAGGCCGTGCATTCGTTCCTTCATTCATTCACGCATCAGTTCTTCCCAAGTAACCCCAGGGGAGCAGGCGGAGGCCTGGGTGGGGGTGGGTTGCTGATGTCAGGCACGTTCGGAGGGGCAAGGCCAGCATTCTCTCTGGCCACACTGTGCTGCCAGCGGGACACACTTTCCCAGAGAAGATAACAATTTAAAAAACAGAGGAAAAATCAATGCTAATACAACTCCTTTTCTGGTTCCTAAAATGACATCGTCCACCAGCGGCGCCGGGGCTCCGAGCCCGTGGCTACGCCGGGAAGCGTGAAGCCGGCGGATGGATGCAATCTCGTGAGCTCTTCAAACCTGGCCAAATCAATAAACGAGAGGCCGAGATGAAGGCTGCTGGGTGGAGGGAGGCTGGGTCCAAGGGGCAAAGTGTACCATTCCTCTTCTACCCCCTGAAACGGGATGGGGATCCTCCCTTCAGCCCCAAGTCCCCGGGGACAGGGTAATTTCAGCTGCACTTGATGTAACCTATACATCACTGTCTTCTTGACCAGCTCTCAAATTAAACTCTGATGTATAAAGTTAAACAAAAATGAGATAAAAATTGGCAGAGGTTGAAGAGGGTCAAAGTAGTCAAAACACAAGGTAGACTATCGCTCCTTTTTGATTTATGTTATTCCGCACGCCTTAGAAAAAATAAAATTATAAGTCTCCCCGAGACTTTCTCATTGAGAATGAGGCATTACTAATTTATTTTCAATAGACTCCCAGTTTTCCGAGCTGGGAGGAGCGCTGTGGGTATTGTTTTCAGGGGAGGAGGCCACCGCTCGACCTCAGAGGGGCTCCGACGACGGGGAAGCTTCTCGCAAAACTGAGGGTCCTTCCCAGCAACCTCACGGTGACCGGCGGCACAGCCATGGCACCGACCTGGGGTGCGGTGGCCTCATCCTCTCGTCTAATTCTGCAAAACCCTAAGGAGCGAAACACACAGAATAGATCACCCCTTCTGACAGCGGAGGAAGCCGAGCCCGATAGGAACCTCGTGTCCGGAATACACATCAGCCCACCCGGTAGGTGCTGGGACCAGAGGCGAACAGGACAAAAGCCTCATGTACTCACCTTCTGGTGACAGAGAAGATCGTCAAGCACAATAACTGCAAGTAATATCTGCTTCGTGGAGACCAAGTCGATGCTGCGGAGAAAATGAAGTAGACGAGGCGGGGGGCCGGGTGGTTGAGGATCTAGAAAGCCAATAGCAGGTTTCAACAGGGAGAGTGACACATTTACCTTCTTCGAAGTCCAAAAAGGCAGCAGGGCAGAGAATGAGCAGGTCCACGGGGGAGCTGGGGAGGCGGTGAGGAGGCAGTGACCATTGTCCGGGCACCACTGGGCCGTGGCTTGGGCCAGCGGGGTGGTGGCCATGGTCATGGGGGTGAAGGGCCAAGGTCTGTCCTGAGGGGAGGGCATCTGAGAGGGATCTCTGGCTTCTACTCTGGGGCCCGTCATGCAACAGAGCCCGGCCTGGGGTCACAGCCTGACACCGATGCACCCGAATCCCGAGCAAGCTGCTCCTCTGGGCGGCAGGGGGACAAGGACGGGGTGCTGGCAGTGGGGGCGGAAAGCAGGGGTTCTGGAGAAAGCGGGTGCCCGGTCCAGGCGCGGGTGTGTGCGTGAGCCGTGCTACACATTACCGCCGTCAGCTTTATTTTCCCTAATTCACCGGGCAAGTTCACTGGCAGCCCACAGGTCTCTCTGTTCTTTCCTTAAGCTCCTCTGGCCTGTGGCTTTGGTCTCTGCAGCTCTTCTGAAACGCCTCTCTTGAAGGCCATGGTCGCCGTCGTCCCCCCACGCCCACCCCCGACGCTGTGGGAGCTGCTCCAGGATGGATGCACCAGACACGGGAGCTTTGCGACGTAGCAGGGATCTCGGGAGGTGCTGGGCGCTCACCCACGCGGCCTCGTGAGACGGATTTCTGCTATAGATTGTGACCCCTGTGGGCAGAGGCCGGGATGAGGTTTATGTGGACGGGAAGAGCAGCCTCCCATCTGGTTTCTGAAGCGACCACAGCTGCCCCAGAGCCTGCCTCCTCTGAGAGGCTTGACACGTACAGGTGCAGTGGGGGGTGGGGGGGTGCCAGGTAGGCCTCAGGTAGAGCTGCCCAGTGTCCTCCACCGCAGAGATAGATGTGCGAGGCTGGCCAGGCCCCGGGCGTCCTCAGGGCGAGCTCGCCAAGTCCCCGTGGAACGTCTTCTGAGGGTCCCCGTCTGCGCTGGGCTCTGGAGGGAGTCCGGGGACTAGGGCAGCAGAAGGGCTGACCGACCAAGGTCACACTCTTCTTGGGGACACAGTAGACAACGCTTCGTATTCTCACCTGCGGTTCAGCGTGACTCTGTAGCTAAATGTGGTCAGATGAAACGTGGGCAGCGGTGCCAACCCGTAAAAAGCAGCCTCGGAGCGTCTCAAGCTCCTTCTCCCTCCACTAGCTGGACACTGTAACACAAAGTAGAGGCACAAACCAGAGGGAGCCCGGGTCCCTGAAGGACCGTGGGGGCGGACACCTCCCAAAGGCTGCCTCGCAAGCAAGAAATCAGCATCTTCTGTGTTGAACCTTTGGATGTTGGTTCTACTTGCTCCATGGCTCCGCTCGCCCTAGTAATCCAATTCCTGCTCCCGGGGAGTTTGCAATCCAATCAGGAGACAAGCCTCGGTCACAGGAGTTCGGGAACAATGGTAGGTGGCTTTCAAGAGGAGATTGGGTAGTAGGGTTTGGGGTTTTGGTTCTGAAGTCATGGGCCACTTTGCCATCGAAGCCCTTTCCTGGAAAAGTGGAGAAGGGTCAGACGGCGGGGAAGGCACTTCTGGCAGGAGGACATCCCCCCAGGGGCTCAGGGACAAGGCCTGAAGTAAAGGTGATGAATCATGGTGATTCCCCTTAGGGAAAGCGACAGGGTCCCTGAGCACCTACGGACTTGGGCTGTTATGGGGCGACGATCCGAACGCTCCAGTTCCCTCTCTCTGACCTAAGGCGTCTCTGAAGTTCCCGAGGAAGGGGAGCCCCTGTCCCAGCACCAGGCTAGGACCTCACCTGCTGTCCGGGCCTCAGGAGAGACAGCCTCCCCGATCGGGGGCTCCATGAGAGCAGCACCCCCGTCCCCAGGTTGGTGAGGACCGCGCTTCCATCTGTGTCTGAGCAGGCTCCCGGCTGAGGCTCCCAGGTGCCTGCAGAGACCCAGGTGCGGTCTGCGGAGGCCCCGTTCCCAGCTGGCCCAGGCAAGCTCAGCCTGGGTCCCCCTGTTCCCGAGATGCCCCGAGGCAGAGCGCTCCCCCCCACCCCCGCCAGGGACGCAGAATCCGGGGCGGAGATCCTGCCCATCACCCTGGACCCCTGAGGCTCCAGACCCGCAGGGCTGTTCACCGTCCCTGCCCCTTTGTCGGGAAAAAACAGATGCTCCTGCTGCTGGTTCTGCTGCTGCCGACACCCCCTCCCACACCCCCGAACCCCCGTAACTGCACCCCATGAAGGTGTTGCTCTGGGTGCCCCACACACGAGCAGCATGGCGCGGGCATCGACCCTCTTGGCTTCTAGTGCTGCTTTCACTAGTGGTGTGACCTTGGCCTTCCTACTCCCCTCTCCTCCCCACCCCCGAACCCCGTTCTTTCACGACCGTTCCATCACACGTTTTCGTTCAATGGACACCTGTCGTTCACTTTGTAGGTGTTGTTCACTGTTGAGTCAAGTAGTGTCCTAGGTGCTTCGGTGGGTGGTTTCCATTCTCACCTTGTCTTTCCTGGAGCCAAACTGCCTAATTTTTAAAAATTTATTTTATTTTATTTTATTTTATTTTATTTTATTTTATTTTATTTTATTTCATTTTCATTTTCACTTTCACTTTCACTTTTATTTTTATTTTTATTTTTATTTTTATTTTTTTATTTTTGTGTGCAGGTGATTCAGGTCACCCGTACCCACAGCCTCTCGGTACAATTTCCCCACCAGGTCAAACACATCAGGTCCCCGGCTGTAGCCGTCTCTTCTTGCCCCTGGACGCATCTCCCGTGCAGTCGTCCGACGTCCAGCCTGGCTCCTCCCTGGAGTGACCACACAGCTGGCAGCCGGGGCTTTCCTTCACCACCAACCCGGGGATTTCCTTCACTTCTTTCAGACCCTGGATCCGCAGCGTCCTGGAGCTTTTGTCTTTTCTGTTCTGCTTTAATATCTCTTTTGTTAGGGCACCAGCCCCAGCAGGTTTCTGATACTGTAGTTACAGAGTCTGAGTTCAGCTGGCAGGACAAAGACCTTCCCACTGTTTTCTCTTCTGAGAACATCCCGCCCCCCCAACAAACAAACAAACAAACAAACAAACAACAAAAATAACAGCAAATAAATGAAAGAAGAAGAATGCCAAACAAAAACACAAGCTCCGTTTTTGACAAAGTGAGCGGACGGCCGCAAGCCAGTCATGTAAAGGATGGGCAGGGAAGGGGAGTGACCTTGTTCTGCTGTGTGTCTACAGCCAGGGCCCCAGGGTAGATGGGAAGACGCCCCAAAGATGGGGTAAAGTCTCCACGGGGAGTAGTTAGGCTCCCGGATCTGCACTCATGAGGCCTGCGACCTCCTCCTCGTCCTTTTGGGAGATGGAAGGATTCACAACATGCAGGGATCAGCAAACAGGACCCACCTGTGAGCTCTGCAAATGCCACCCAAATTAGGGGGATTGGGAGAAAGCCTGTCACTAAACCCCCAGCTCCTTTTCCCGTCTGGCTCACAGAGCAGAGGCAGGTCGAGGCCGCCTTTTCTTCATGCTGTGCGACGTCTGTGAATTTAACACACGTGTAGATTCGTGAAACTACCACCACCATTGGGACATAGTCCCAGCCCCATCGCTACCAAAATGCCTCATGTTTCCCCTTTGTAGACATACCCTCCCCCACCACTAACCCCTGGGGACCACTGATCTGGTCTCCATCACCTTATTGTGTCTCTCAGAATCCCGGCCACATGGAATCATGGAGCATGTAACCTTTAGAGACGAACGTCTTTCACTTGGCACAACCTTGGAGATTCACCCCAATTTTGCAAACTTACTGCATGTGTTAATACGTGCTTCTCCGATGCTGAGTGGTGTTCCATTGTATGGACGTGCCATAGGGCGTGTATCCGTTCTTCCTTTGAAGCCCATTTGGGTTGTTTCCATTTTGGACAATTCTGAAAAATTCTGAATTTTATTCTGAATTATTCTGAAAAATAATACTACAAACATTTGTAGACAATTTTCTTTGTGTGTAAAGACAGATTTTTATCTCACTTGGGTAAGGACCCAAGAGTGGAAGTGTTGGGTCACATGACGGGTGTAGGTTTGACCTTCTAGGAAAATACCTAACCCTTTCCTGGAGGGACTGTACTTTTTTTCACCCCCCACAGCAACATATGAACATTCCTAGTGCTAGACATTGCCAGAACTTGGTATTGACAGGAATTTTTATTTATTATTATTATTATTTTTTAGCATTAGCCATTTTATTTGGTGCATGGTGGTACCTCACCATGGTTTTATGTCGTATTTTTCTAATGGCTAATTATGTTGGACACTCCTCATGTTCTTATTTCCATCCTTATATCCATCGGTAAAGTGTCTCCCGATCCTTTTAGCCCATTTTTTAGTCGTTTGTTTTGATACTATTGAGTTTTGAGAGTTCCTTGTATTTGAAAGATGCAAATTCTTTGTGGTATTGAACAGTTGATTTGCAAATATTTTCTCTTTTCATTCCCTTTACTGTCTTTTAGACTGCTAAGGTTTTAAATTGCAATGATGGAGACCATCTCCATCAATATGCACTTATTGGGCATCGCTGCCCTTCCTCCAGGGAAGACAGTGTCTGGCTTAGACCCCGAGCCCTCGGAAGGGCCTGGGACTTCCTCAAGTTTTGTGTCACCAGCTCTTCTCAGCCCCAGACCCTTCCATATGTCACGGAAGCCCGTTCCTCTACCCAAGCCCTGGTCTTCCACTTCCCCACTGAGGTCAGGCTCGCCTGTCCTTCAAGACCCGCTTGCATGGTCCACCAAGCCCGATGGCTTCTCTGATCTAAAACTTGTGTTTCTTTGTCTGGTGCCTTCTTTGAGGACATCACCTTTTCTGCCACCTGGTTGGGTTTTAAGAGTTAAGTCTTCTATATGAAGCATGTAGGGATGCGCAGCACAGAGCCTATTGGAAAATACGGTGTTTGTGCAAGTTGCTGCGAAAGTAGACATGTCCCCACACCCTGAGAGCCCATGAACTTAAGGCTCCCCCCACCCCCAGATTCTTCCTTAGAAGCCAGGACCTACCAGGGGCCTCGGCAGGTAGTTTGCTGGGAAAACACCCTCAGGCAACATCTCAGTACATCTTCCTCCTGAAGACAGCATCCTTCTCCTAGGGTGGCCACTGAGGGTGGGATGGCAGGTAGCCTGGCAAGCCAGTAGAAGGAACAGTTTCTGAGTAAGAGGGGCTTTTGGTGGTTCCAACGTCCCACCACAAAATCATAGGCCAGTCTCAGCTGCTGGTTCACCGGAGGGCCCAAGGCTTCCTTTTCTAGAATGAGGCCAGCCCGGCAGCAATCTGGGTTCTGGAGTCAGGCTTAGCAGGCCCCGTTCCCACGTGTCGGTTCCTAACGGGCAACAGCTGTAGCTGTGGTTTCTCCTAGGCCAGTGATTCATGTCTTTGCTCAGAAACGATAAGCAGAACAAATGTTTACTTAGACGGATAACGGAGGGACCGTTGGAAAACAGGAGACTGGCAACTGGAAATATTTTGCTGCGATTTGATCCATGGCAATTAGTTGGAATTAGTCATATGGCTCAAACTGGCCAGGCCTCTGGGCCGGAGGCAGAGTGAGTGTTGGGGGCGGAGGGGGGGGACGCAGATCGCCTCCCTGGAAAGGCAGCACTAGTAGCAAAATGGGATGCGGAGAGGGAGCCCGAAAAGTTCACTCAGATCTTGTCAGGGTGACTCTTCCCTCCCTGAGTGACTTTCCCCCATCAGCTGCCTTATTTGCTGCCTGATTCAAATCTCTTGCCCGGAGGAGCCGGAAAGAAGAGCAGAGAGAGGGGGAAACTCTACGCGCACAAGGCTGGAGCCTCTAAACCCCATGTCACATTTTTTTGCACATCCCAAAATTTACGAACACGTTTTAATATTCTGTGCGTGTGCAAGGGAGAAAAAGCTTTAAAAAATTCAAACGCAAAAAAAAAATTCAAACGCCCACAATAATAAATTTTAATCATTGGGACACTGCTATATACTGTGATTCATCTAAGACAGAAGCATGTACCCTAAAAGAACAAGCCTGAAAACGGGGCTGGGGAGCAGGATTGTCAGTCTAAGTGTGTTGACATAACTTCAGGCTCGTATCCTATTTGATGCACACACAGCAAGGACTACTACGGTCGGCCTCGGATGCATTATTTAGTAGATGGATCATAAATATTTCTACAAAAAAGGAGAAAAGACAGATATGTAATTCAATTTTTTTTTTTTTTTTTTTTTTTTTTTGCCAAAAAGAGAGAAACACTGTATTGCGAAAAACTTCTGGGCAGGCCATGCTTTGCAAACATCAGGGACGGAAAGCACACGTGAAGCCCCAAATTGACTCCCTTCTTGACCTAGGTCAGCATCTCTAATGTCCGTTGTCGTCGAGGCGAGTCCAGGAGGGTAATTAAAGTCCCCCGAGGGGAGTACCCATTCTCCATCGGAACTGCCAACGCCATGCAGAGCAGGGAATGAGGGTGGTTTTTTGGTTTTCGGGTTTTGGGTTTTTTTTTTAGATTTGTTATTTATTTGAGAGAAAGCACGCGCATGCGCCCTTGGGAGCAGGGGAGGAGGGTGGGGGGAGAAGCAGACTCCCCGCAGAGCGCAGAGCCCGGCAGGGGGCTCCTGACCTGAGCGGAGACCAGGGGCCGAGTTGGCCGAGTCCCCAGGGCCCCTGGCACAGCCCAGAGGATGAGAAACTCCCAGCATGGAATGAAGTGTGGAGATGTGCCCCCCTCCTCGTCCCCCAGTGCTCCTGCTGGGAGGCTCCCTCCTGGGCACTGGGAGGAGGTGGGGGGCTGGGAGTGGCACCAGGGCGCTGCCCGCTGCTGCCCTTCGTCCTGGGTCCGGGCAGGTGTGGTCTGGAGGGCGCGGCTCTTGTGCAGCGCCTTGGTCGGCCTCCGAGGCAGGCACTTCTGCAATAGCCTCAGTGCAGGGCATTTGAGGGGCCTATAAGCCCCCTCCCTGTCCCCTCCACTGGCCCCCAGGCCCAGGGAGAAGGCCTTGGGCCAGACCCCTGAGGCAGGCGCCGTCGGGGCTGTGGGGACTGGGGTGCGGGGCTTGTGCCTGGGACCTCCGGGTGCAGGAGGCGGTCAGGTGGCAAGACCTGTCGTGGTGGCAAGAGGAACGGGTTCTCCTGGGGTTGCTGCCGGGCGCTGGCCTGTCCCCGGTCTGGCCATGCTGTGACCAGATCCCCAGGGCCCAGTGTAAGCCCCGGCCAGACGTCTCCGGTGGGCCTGTCCAGGGCGTGGCGCTGCCGTCTGTCCTGCAGGTCGTCACCCTGGCAGTGCGAGAGCCGCCACATGTCCTCTGGGCCCAAAGCAGAGCAGGAGGCCGGGCGGCCGCGGCGACAGGGGCCTGGGCTTCCCGAGGGGCATCCGCAGCCTGGGCCCCTCCAGCACCTGCTCCGGGGGTGGGGCTCCCCCAGCGCCCCCCCGCTGCAGGTCCTTGCCCGAGGGGCCTGGCTTGGCCTCTTGGACCACAAGCCGACCATCCATCAGAGCCCTTGCTCCCTGGAGCTGGCCCCCAGCTGCCCCCGAGCCCCGCTCTGTCTACACCGGCAGCCCTGTCTCTCCAGCTCCTACCGGCCCCCTCGGCTCGGCCCCCAGAGGCTGCTGTCCTCTCAACAAGTCCCCCCAGAACTGGCACAGCGCCGCCAGCCTGTCAGGGTGGGGGCAGCATTTGCTTATTCATCCGTCCGTGATCCTGGGTGTTGGTTGTTGTTAAACAGCACGTGTCATTTCTCCGGAGTGGATGGCGCCCAGCTGGCCACATTCACGCTCGCAGTCAACTGACCGTCTGTGACGCTCTGTGGCGCACAAGTCCAGGCCCGTGGCCCTTGCCGAGGACTGTGTCCCGAGCCACTGGCGTACGTATATGGTAGGTGCGCGGCAAGTCGATGGATGTACTCGTCTCATATGCGGGGTTCTTTCCCGTCGTTCCTCCCAAACCTTGACCTTCGTGCCCTCAGATGTGTGGCCGTGACTCACATCCTCCTAGAAGCCATTTCCCAATGACCTCAGCAGAAAGGGGGAGGAACAGGTCAAGAATTATCCAGAACAGGCACAGCACCCAGTGGGAATCCAGTTTTTTTTTCATTATTATTACTGAATATTTTGTAGCAAAACTGTGAATTTATTGTTTATCTTACCAGCTCATTATAATTATAATTTATGTTATTACCAGTTATCCTGTGTCCTGTTAAACAATGCCGAGTGGTTTTTCTATCATCATTCTCAGAAAGCATCCTTTTTTTCTGGTTGCATGGCATCCCACGATCTGGGTCTCTTACATTCATGGGAGCATCCTGCCGCAGTGGACGGTAAGGAGTTTTAATTATTTTGCAAAAAAAAAAAAAAAGTAGATGCGTGACAATGTTCTTGTATATAGGTTTTCGTGAGTCTTTCTGATTGTTTTCCTGGGAAAATATCAAGACTTTTGTTGGTCTGCTTGGGTAAGAGACTTTGTGCTGCTTGGGCCGTGTGCCTGGTAGGACGTCTGCCTGGAGTGGCGGGGGGGCCAGCTCTGCTGTTTTCTGGAGAATGACGCTGCCGGGAAAGCAGAAAGGAGAGGAGTGATGGCTTTCTGGTGATGTCATTGAACGCCTGGGTCCAGCTCTACCTGAATCTGAAAAGTCCCTTTGTCTACCAATATGTTTCATCTAATTTAACTTGAGAGCCACCAAAACTTGTGTCAAGCAAGGGATGATGTGTGCTGTGCCAGGGCCGGAAGAGGTTGGGGGCCACGCACCCCATACTCGAATGTCTTCTTGCAACCACAGGTGGCCAGTGAGCCTCTGATTAGCATCCGTCTGAGGTGCCTTGAGACTCACTATCCTTGAAGTCGGTGCATTTCTTTTTTTTTTTTTTTAGATTTTATTTATTTATTTATGAGAGATGCAGAGAGAGAGAGGCAGAGACACAGGCAGAGGGAGAAGCAGGCTCAATGTGGGGAGCCTGATGCAGAACTCGATCCCGGGACCCCCGGGGTCATGCCCTGGGCCGAAGGTGGATGCTCAACCACTGAGCCACCTGGGTGCCCCTAAGTCAATGTATCTCTTTGCTGAAAATGCTGAGTGTTGGAAAGCTCCCTCTCATATTTGCCAAAATATATTTCCCTGCACCTTTTCCTTGCTGATGAAGGTCAGAGGAGGCGAGCATTCCTACTGAGGACGTTCAGTGCTAGTGGCCCCCGCCTGTTCCGCCGACGACAAGGGAGGTCAACTCCCAGTCACAGTGTGCGGTGCCGGCCCCACGTCCCACCAGAACCGGCACACAGAGCCCCACATTAAAGCGTGATGCAGCAGCACGTTCCAGACCCCTCGGCCTCAGGATCCCTCCTTCGGGGTGGGCTGTGACAGAGGGAGCTTATTCAGCATGAAGCCGCCTTATCTACAGTTTAGCAAATGTCTGTGGAGTCTTTAAAGCCATTTCTATCATAATAAAAATATTTTAACTTATAACCTCAGGAAGAGATAGGCATGGGAGTCTTTATAAAGCTCAGAAATCCAGATGAGCATAATTTGAAGGTAATTTGAATCGTAATGAGTATTTTTTTAACGTAAACAGGCAGAAGGAAAAACTTGCCGGGTTCTGATGTAGAACACACACCCAAACACGTCCTTTGATGGAAACATGCGTGTCACGGGAGGACAAGAGGGTGCGGACGCTAATGGCAGGGGAGGGAGGGAGGGGGCGCTGCTATGGCTGCAGGTTGGGAGTTGCAGCCACAAAAGGAAGGCAATCATCGTGCTGGGCGGTCCGTGGTCACCGCAGGTAGAGCCCCTACATGGAAACGAGGACAAGAAGTTGCCGGTGGAGAACAGTGACCGGGTCTTATAAAACACCACAGGACGATGAGCCAGGAGGGGGGCTTCTCAGGGTCAGGAAGGTTCGCGTATCCCCAAGCTCCAGGCGTCTGTTCTCCACCCGACACCCACCCTTGGATTTACCCAGTGGGTCGGTTCACTCCCCCATCCTTCGTACTCACATGCATTTATTTGGAAGGAACTTTTATAGGGACACCCGGGTGGCTCAGCGTTTGAGCGTCTACCTTCAGCTCAGGTCGTGAGCCCAGGGTCACGGGTTCGAGTCCCGCATCGGGCTCCCTGCAGGGAGCCTGCTTCTCCCTCTGCCTGTGTCTCTGCCTCTCTCTCTCTCTGTGTGTGTCTTTCATGAATAAATAAATAAAATCCTAAAAGAAAAAGGAAGGAGTTTTATATCATGACCATGGATGTAAGAACCTGACCACTTGCCTAGAATGAAACGGGCACAAGAGGACATTCTGAAATGCTAGCTAGAAACTTCTGCTTACCTAGACTTTGAGCGTTATGTGATGTATCCCCTTGTTGGAAAAGGTGGGAAAAAAGGTGAGAACGATGTCGAAGGTGTCCTGGCACCAAACCGAGTCTCTGACCTTGCTGTAATCAGACGGACGGAGAGAGAATTAAGGCACGGGCGGGTTTTCCCAGGGGTGTCTGCTGTTACTTAACGGGCTGTCCGTGCGCGACCTCAAACCTTTGAACAACCCCTAGCGCTAAGTGCTCCCCAGACGGGGTCCCCTCCCCTCACTTCACAGCTGGCGATGCTGAGTGCCGGCGGGACGAGGCCTTCCGGAGGCCGCGGGGCCTTCTGACTCCCAGCTTCGTGCTTTTCCCTCGTTCTCTGCCCTGACTCCACCACCCGGCAGCCGTCCAGGGCCCGCGGTGTGGCCGGGGCAAGGCAGGGCAGGTGTAGACCCTCGGGGGGAAGACGCAGTGTGCGGGCCATGTCTGCGGGCTCCGACTGTGGCCCCCACAGTGGCAAAGGCTTCCTTCCACCCAAGCCCACGCTGAAAATCCGTAATTTTCAGAAATGATCGCCACCCCTTAAAAAAGACATGTTTACGCGGAAACTTCTCGGGGTGTCCACCCCGTGTTCACTCAACGTCTTGTTGCAATTTTCCCTCCGCTGCCTTCTCCTGCTGTCTCCTGAGCGTTGCTTTTGCTCTGGGAGCATCTGAATATGCGAATGGGTCCCCTTGTCCACTGCGCTCCTCCCCAGACCGAGCCCATGGTTCTGCGTCGTTTTCCACTTTCCACGCATTTAAACTCATGGCTGTGCTTCAGCAGGGGGCCAACCTGTGACGCCAGCGGCGGGGCCACGGAAAGCCGAAAGCTTCTTCAGTTCTACTTCGGAAACCTTTGCCAGCATCTCCCGTAGGTGGCCCAGGATCCGACGGCCCCTCGCCCTTGTTTCAGAACCTAAACAGAAATGCAGCTTCCTGGGCCTTCCCCAGAGTTACAGAATCTAAAATTTCAGACTTTCGTAACTCTGCAGTTTGACATAAGGCTCACTGTCCTTTCCACCAATGGGGGATGTCCTTGTGAGGCAAATGAATATCCATTCTCCACCTGGACGAGCATCAATCATCTCACATCCCCTCCCAGCTCTGAGACTGCAGCACTCCATTCTGTAGTTGCCATAGTTTTTGCTGGCAGGTGAAATGGAGGAGATGAAGCGTGTTCCTAGGCAAACAGATGGCAAGTTCAGGTACAGCTGGATCCAGGTGTTTAATCCATCACCAGCTAATCGATCAATGGAGGCTCATTGAGCACTGCTGAGTGCTAAGACCTATGCAGGCCTCTGCTGCAGGGCAGGAGTCCCTGCCTTCAGGAGCCTTCAAGGCTGGCTGGGAAGGCAAAGCACGTATTTGAAGAAGCTTACAAAATGCAAAATGAGGGCAGCCCCAGTGGCTCAGTGGTTTAGTGCTGCCTTCGGCTAGGGGCGTGATCCTGGGGACCCGGGATCGAGTCCCACGTCAGGCTCCCTGCATGGAGCCTGCTTCTCCCTCTGCCTGTGTCTCTGCCTCTCTCTCTCTCTCTCTCTCTCTCCTCTCTCTCTCCCTGTAAATAAATAAAAAAAAAATCTTAAAGAAAGAATTTATTTAAAAAATGTGAAACAATAATATCATGCGATGCTCTAGGATATCTGCCATCTGTGTGATAGACCCCGTTCTGTTAATTTATTAACTCATTTGTCATTAGCTGCCCACATATACTGATAGTTCAAAAAAAAAATGATGTCCAGTTTTCTGTACCAAGTCCAGTGCTGAGTTTTGGGCACACAGGCCTGCCCAGCGCGTGGCCTTGGCCCTCCAGGAGCCCGCATAGATGGGCCAAAGAGAGCCAGGGAGCAAGACAGGTCTGAGTGTGCCCCCGCTCCCTGGAGCTTGGGCGTGCAGAGCCCCAGCCTGTGACCCTGGGAGCTGGCGCTCTGAGCACCGCTTCTGTTGGAGTGCGGAGGACGAGCTTCCTGGGGCTGTTGTCACAATCACCACAGACTGGGTGACTTAAAACAACAGACGCTTATTCTCTCACAGTTCCGGGGGCCAGAGGCCCCCAAATCAGCATCCCTGCATCCAAATCAAGGTGTCGGCATGGTCTTGCTTGCTCAGGAAGCTCCGGCGAGGGAATCCCACCCCTTGCCTCCTCTGGCTTTGAGCAGCAGCCCACTTTCTCCCTCCCATAAGGTCCCTTGTGATGCATTCGGGGATCCCTGAGAGACTCTCCTCGCCTCAGGATCCCTAACGCGGCCTGCCGAGGCCCCTTTTCCTTCTGGTGTGACATTCACAGTTCCAGGGGTTAGGGCCTGCTGTGGTCTAAATGCCTGTGTCTCCAGCGAAATTCGCATGTTGAAACCCCACCCCTCGAAGATGATATCACAAGGAAGTAGGGGCCTCTGGGGTGATTAAGTCATGAGGCCCGGTTCGTCAGGAGTGGGCTCCGAGCCTTGCAATGCCTCCCACCGTGTGAGGACAGAGGGCCGGTGATGGCTACGGGCCAGGAGGAAGGCCTTGGCCAGGGCTCCACCAGCTGCACCAGATCGTGCACGTCCAGCCTCCAGAAGCCTCCAGAACTGTGAGGAAGAAATTTCTCTGGTGTCTGACCCACCCCGTCTGGGGAATTCTGTTACCCCAGCCTGGACGGACCCAGACAGAACCCGATGGGTCTGGGCCTTGCCGCTGTGCCCGCCACGCGTGCTCTCCTTGGTCAGCAGACAGCGGCAGGCTGGCTGGAGGTTGCCTTCGGTATTCTCTCCACAAGTGTGCAGCCCCGTGTCCCCATCCGGCCAGGTTTTGGCCAACTTCCCTGGGACACGTGTCCTCCTTGGTAGGCAAGAGCTCGGGGTCACAGATCAGGCTGCGGCTTTGTGGCCTCCCTGGGGGACAGCCCGGCTCCGCCCCCTCCCCCTGGCGAAGGTTTCCCAGAGCTAATCATCACCTTGTAGTCCCTCCCTGTGAACGCCTGCGTCCTGCCCGCGGCAAGGGGGTCACAAGTCCGTGCACGCCCAGGGTCAGCGGGGAAACACAGGGAGGTTAAGGGGACAAAGAGAGGGCAGGGCAGGGCACATTCCCACTGGGAGCTAGTGGAGCAGAGCCACAGCAAGACTGGCAGGCGGCCCTGGCGGCCGGCCCCTCCCGTGCCTGACTCTAGTCTGAGTGAGAGGGGACCGGGCTGCTCCCGACTTTCCCCTGATGGTGCATCCCAGGAGCTGGACTCCACACCCACGAGTGAAAAGTCCACCTTCAAAATAAGAAAACCACAGGACGCCTGGGGGCTCAGTAGTTGAGCGTCTGCCTTCACCTCAGGGAGTGTTCCGGGGTCCTGGGATTGAGTCCTGCATCGGGCTCCCTGCAAGGAGGCTGCTTCTCCCTCTGCCTGTGTCTCTGACTCTCTCTTTCTCTCTGTATCTCTCATGAATAAATAAATACAATCTTTAAAAAAAATGAAATTCAAATTCAGATTTACTGGGCATCATGTGTTTTATGCAGCCTCCAGAAGTCTCAGGATACGTGTAATGTGGCAAGACTCCCCAGGAGAGTTCTGCTGGGAACATGGGTCCTTAAGGACATGTACAGTGAGGTCGTCATCCAGACCCCTGCCCCTCATCCCCAGCCACACGACCCTCTTTGTTCCCTGCAGAATAAATCACTGCAGAGGAGCCAGGACCACAGGGGCCCCCTGGGGCAGGGCCTGGCAGGCTTGAGCCACCCCCCGCCCCGCCCCAGAAACTCACCCAGGTGTAGAGCCTGTGACTGATGGGATGACGGGCATTGGTTGAGGTGTTTTGGCAGAAGAAGGGAATCTGCCGAAACTGCTGCCCCCGTTGCCTGAGAACAGACCCCAGTTGCCAACACTAACGCTCGGGGCCATGTCGTACCAGGTGCCTTCTCGCCATCGTATGTCTGACCCAGGCTGTGCCAATAACCGTCTCCCTTCAGGGAGTTAGGGTGGGGAGGTCCCAGGAGCCTGTCTCCTCCCATCGATGTGCTGGGAACAGTCACTTGGGACCCCTGGATTTTATCTTCTGTCCTAAAGAGGCCGGGAGAGCTGGTCTGCCAAGGGACATGGGGAAGCTGAAGGAGAAGAGATGTGACTCGGGGTCTGGCTGTGTTGTCAGGTACATCCCAGAAGGCAAGGCCGTCCTTCCTAGGAAGAGTTCACTTGGTTGTTCAAGACTGAATGAGTGGGCCTCAGTTACTTGCAGCCAAAGGAGCGTTGACCACGGAGGCAGCTGGGCGGCCTGGGTGAGCAGTGAGGCCAGTGCTTGGGCTGGGTGGAGGCCCCAGGACCCTGCACGGAGGGTCGGCTGCTCTTCTGGCTCCTTGAGGCCCAGCGGGGGCTACGGTGGGGTCCTGCTGACCCTGAGACCAAGTGCCCTCCATCAGGCACTGAATGGCATTGCGGGGCGTGCCCTTGGAAGGTGGTCAGGGTTCCTGCAGGCAAAGGGAAGAACAAAGGTCAGGAAGATTGACCGGAATACGTGGCTATTGGAGAGGGGGTGTTGGGAAGGGAGGAAGGCTCCATCACCGAGTGGCAGCCTCAGGCCAGGCTTTGGTGACCTCCTCGCCTTGACAGGTCCACGCGTCTCAAAGTTCATGTAGACGTGAGCTCACTCCCATGTAAGTGAGGAGACCGGGAGGTGGAGCATGCATGGGCCTCCTAGGGCTGCAGTTAACATCACCACACACGGGCCGGCCCGATGCGATGGGAAAGCCTTCTCCCACCACTCTGGCAAACAGACATGGAGGCATCAGCAGGGCTGTGCCCACCCTCCTCACCACCCCAACAGGCTCTAGGGAACAACCTGTTCCATGGCCTTTCTGGGGGGCATCCAGGTGTTTGTTGGCTTGTGGCCGCATCCTGCCGCTCTCTGCCTCGGCCTTGTCCTTGACTTCCCCTCTTCCATCTCATGCAAGGACGCTTATCAATGGATTTAGCCTCCCCTGCCCGGATAACCCGGGGTGATTTCATCCAAAGAGCCTTAACCCCATTGCATCTGCAAAGACCTATTTTCGAAACAAGGGTCATAGTCACAGATTCTGAGGGTTAGGCTGTGGACATAGGATTTTGAGGAGCATTCAAGGCCTGATGCTAAGGTTGGCTGATTTCCCACCGTGGCACACCAGTAAGAGTCCTACACAGAGATGAGGGAGGAGCCTAACTTGAGGATAGAGGAGCAGGAGGCGAGGGGAGGAAGCCACTCAGCTCTGGGTATTCCCGGTACACACTGGGAAGCCCAAATATGACCATATTTATCATAGATCTCTTAGAGAAAAGCCAGTGTCGGGGCCCTGGGGTTCCTTCCACCTCTCTCTACCTTTGCCCCCACAAACGTTTCTACGGAAACCATGGCTCCCTCTTAGGAGACACCCTACAGATCCCAGCACCACATTGCTGGCAACAGCAACAGACTCTGGAAATTGGAGCACTTGAGGGAGCCCCCAAAGGCGAAGGTGTTGATTGATCCAGGATGAGACTTTTCTCCAGGGATGTGTCAGGGGAAGAGGGAAGGACCAGGAGCTGAATGGAGCAGAATTCCTTCTACTGGGTGCTGGGAGAGAAGAGGCGGTCCCTCCTATTTCGGGCTGCAGAGAAAGGCACCGCCAGGGGGGCTAATGGCCAAGTCTGGGTGGTACTTGGGCGGCGGCCTGTGAAAGGGATGGGGCTGCAAAGAACCCCTCCCCCCCGCACTTGCATTTCCAGAACTAAATGCTTCATCAGAGTGCTGCAAGGTGCCAGGCACCCAGCCCGCCCCCCTCTGTAGGACCAGATGGGAAGTTTATAGAGGATGCATCCCCCCCCCACCTTGCCACACACACACACACACACACACACACACACACACAGAGGTCTCGGTGTGAGGAGTCCAAGGGGGCCCTCCCAGGCCTTCTACACCCACTGCCCTGCACTCCTCCCTCCCTATCTCCCCGGCCCCCCACCCACTCCCCGCTCCCCCCCCGTGTGCGAACCAGCGAAATGCACGCTTTCACCCAGACCCGAGTAAATCACTAAGTGACATAGAAAGTTAAGTTCAACACTAGGGAAAATTGAATTTATCTTGGAAATGCTTTATTCTTCCAAAAGTTCACTTTGGCAAAGTCTAATGTACAGAAAAGCATGAAATACTACAGCTACGGATGGAGCCAGTCCTTCCACTGAGCATTAAGCCTCGAGGTCCGAATCCAGGCTCGCTCCCCGTCAACCACTCTCCTTAACTCATATGTCCATCAATGTCCCCGCTAAATGGGAGTCTTATGCACAGCTCATCTCGCCATAATGTCACAAAACCCATCGAATTACAAATCAGGTTTAAGGCAGAAGCCCATGACAGCCAAATCTAAGTACCCAACGAGTACATTACGTATCCGTCTTCATTTACCCTGCCCATCCCCACCTACCTCCGCGCTCAGACCCACGGCACGCAGCGCTCAGCTTGGGGTAGCCTAAGATCCATTTTAGAGTGGGCTGAAATATACATGACAGTTCACGCTGCACATGAACATAGACAACTGTATGAAATATTTAAATAAAGACAGGAAAGAACAGAGGATTGCAGCAAAGCCTTTGGCAGACCCAGCCTTGGGGAATTTAGCAGCTTGAGATTCATTACAAATTTCATCTTTAATGTTATTTTTAGTTCAATATTTTGTAGCACTCAGAAGTAAATCTTGGTACGCTGTCTCCTCTCCCCTGGCTTCCTCTCTTCCGGTGTCTGATCCTCGGGTTTTACTGAAACCTAATACGTTTTCAATAAAATTGATTTGTGACGTCGTAACGCTGTTTGTTACCGCCTCCCGTTCCTTGATGTGACGGCCAGAGAAGGATTGCGTGATTTGGCAAAGTGAGCCGGATTGCTCTTGATTGTGGAATAAATTGGCAGGGCCTCGGAAACCACCCCCGCCGCGACACGAAGACTCCCCTCTTGTTCTCCCCTCTCGTCCTCTGCCATTTTGGAGTTCCAGCCGCACATCGCAGTCCTGAGTGCACAGGGTTCACCGTCCTCCCCAGGGAGAAGTCATCGTCTCGGATACTGATGCAAAGGAGAGAAAGAGACCCGGGCTTCAACTAATTGCTGCTCAGTGGCTCTCTCGATATGCCTTTCCATCCGCCTGGCGACCTGCAGCTGGTTTGCTGCCTTGAAGTGAAATCCTAAAAAGAGGCGCGTGTCCCCGAGCGAGGGGGTAGGAGAGGAGGGGTTGGCCAGAAGCTCCGTCTCGGGGTCGTTGCACACACTCTCCACCTGCTAGGGAGATGCTAGGGGAGAGTTAGATAAAGCTTTGACCAGGAGGCAGCCGGCAAGACAGGGAAGGCAGCAAAAGCTGACTAGCTGCCCAAGCAGCCCCTGAAACGTGTGAACTTGAGGCCCCCCTGAGAAAGGGACAGAACCCAGGCAACTCCTGGTGACTTGGACCAATCTGGGATGTGCTCACATTAGGGCAGGGCTTGACTTCTGGCCCAGGGGAGCGAAGGCGTGGTGGGTAAGGCTCACACGTGGCAGCTCCGAGCAGCTTGAGAGAAGGGGCTGTCCAACCCAAAGACCAGGTGACCTGGGACACCTGCCAGAAGGAGAGCTCGTGAACAGGTTATCCTATCTGCCACTTGGGTTTTCCATAAGGAAAATTAGTCCGATGACCTTTGCCTCTTATTTTAAGAGGGTGTCTGAGGATGAAGGAACAAAAGAACTTCGAGCATTAAGGGGGTGTTTACACATGCAAAAGCTAAAGGAGAGAACTGCGTGGTCTTCTGGGTGTTTTATGACTGAATAAAGCCCGATGGCTTTCAAAGTAAAGATGCTTAGAAATGTTGATGCTGGAACAGAGCGCACCCGGAGAACTGAGGCCAAGGATTTACGGAGGCCGTGCTCTCCTAGGAACCCGAGGCCGGGAGGCGGCGGCAGGGCCGGGAGGTGGAGGAAGCCAGGCAATGATAGGACACGGTTCAGCTGGAGCCTATCCTCGGCCCCACTGGGAAGGAGCTCTGGAGTGCCAGCGACCCCACGGGCTGCCCACCTTGGCCAAGGGCTCTGGGCTTGCAAACTCCTGTTTCAGTCCGCCATTGGCTGAGGCCCCCTCGAGGGGAAAGAGGGGTTACTTCCCATGTATTTCCAGGCGAGGTGGCTCCCAAGGGTTGAGGACAGTTCTTAGGAGATGTGTGGCCTTGTTACCACCCAGCACTCAAGGCAGCCAGGGGGGAGCACCACAACCTGCTACAGGCAGCTCTGGGCAGCGCCCCCACCCCCACCCCACTTAGCACCTGCTCCGGGTGGGCTCGACTCTCGGGTGGAAGCTCATTCTGCTGTTTCTCCTGCCGCGCTGAGAGCCACACTCCAGATCATGAGGCCAAGGAGAGCCCCTGTGCTCCAGTGAGTTCTTGAACATCTCAGAAGATAAGCTAACTAACCACCGTGCGGGGGGAGAGAAAAGCTGAGGTCTGGCGGCACACATCTAGGAGAGGAAGCGTGAGGCTGAAAGCCGCAGAGGGACTGATTTTGCCTTTATCCCGGGACATGACCCTATGCCACCTAAGTAGCTGCCATCAGGTTCAATGAGAAAGGACGTTTTACACCGTGTCTGGCATGTAGTAACCACTCACTAAATGTTAGCTTGTTGTTAGTATCATATTCCCAGATGGTGAGGTCAAGCCAATCAGCTAGGTTTTCCTTTCTAATGAAAACTCTGATAAGATAATCATTGTGAGGTGGAGAGGCTTTGACTCCCCTGCTAACTGGGATGATTAAGATGTACTTGATTACACCGGGGCCAAGGCAGTATATAGATTTTCTAACATGCCGACTCCGATGGCGTGGCCGTGGTCACCATTGTTAGGAAGAATTCCAAGGCTGAATCCAGGCTGAGGTTGGGGGAGTTCGCGGGTTAAATAATCGCGGCCACCACGCACACCAGAGACGAGATGCAAGCGCCTGCCACCCGAGACAGCTCTGTCCTCTGGAATAATCAGAACGCGTGGCTTTTATTAATCATAAAGCTCCAAGAAATCAGATTATAAGGGCTACTTAGCTTCCTGGCAGAGAGGGTCAGACCTGGGGGCCTTCTGCTTCCTAGAGTTGAGACGGGGACAAAGACCCCAGAAGGTGCTAGGTGAAAAGGGATTTCCTGGGAAGAACTTGGATGTTCCCAAGTAGGAGAATGAGAAAGGAGGAAGGAAAGATCAAGAAGGAGAAAGAGCCCTTCGTGACTTGCAGCCTCTAAGGTGATCAAGAGCACTAGTATCCAAAATATGTGCACATCAACAGATGAATAAATAAATACTAAAAGGACCGACATCCCAGTGGAAAGATGGGCACACGATGGGACTTCTTAGATGAAGTCCAACGGCCCCAAAGCCAAAGCTGCTCGGGTTCGCCAGCTGCCTGCGACACGTGAAATAAAACAGCAACACGTGCTCCAAATCGGCAGAACTTTGGAACCTGACAACATAAAGCACGGGGTGCGGAGGGGAAGGCCGAGGCTGACGGGCCTACACATCTTGCAAACCCTTAGGGGGGCAGGTCGATAGTACCTAGTAGGGCTGAAAAGGTGCAGGTCTTGCGCTCTTCCCGAATTCTCTCTCTAAATGTATACACCGGAGCGATGTTGCTCCCGGGGTGACACGGAAGGATGCTTGCCTGCGTGGCGCCGCAGTAGTGACGCCCAACAGTAACCCAACCGCCCGTCACCAGGGAAAGGCAAAAACAGGTAGTGAACAGATACAGGGCGGATAGCTCCCCTCCGCCAAGCAAGGAAGCATCCGAGCCATAGTCACGTAGACGACAGGAACAACCACTTTGCACCCCACCAATGCTTTTACAGCGGAAGTGGCTGGGGGGCTGCACACCCACCACCCACCGCCACACACATGGGGGATGGGGGCAGGGACGTCTCTTCTGGTTTCAACAGTAAGAACATATTCGTGAATTCCCTGAGTAGTCACTTTTAAAGCCTTCTGGGCGGTGTCGCTGGCACCTGACAGAGCCGGTGACCGGGGGAAGCGACGTGTCCCGGACTTCCTGTTCTCCGGTCCATGGTGCTGGACGCTGAGCCTCTCCGAATCGCTACCGCCACGGCATGCAGGGCAGGTGGCCAATAATAAATCCCTCAGAGGGGTTTCTTCCCCAACCTCTGGGTCTTCCCAGACTCCGAAAACAGTCTAGGCAGAGAGCTTTCCCACAAATCCCTCGGGGGCTGTTCCTGTTGTGTGGACGGCTCAGACCTTTCTAGTTTTCCTCACCCACCATCGCTGCATTAAGAATGGCAGCCTGTCATCTCCGGGTGTTGTAGGCTGTCACTCAGCAGCCCAGGCCTCCCCACCGCTGGCCGGCCCTCTCCCCGTCCCTCCTCCAGGCTCCTCCAGGCTCCAGGGACTCTCGTGCATGCTTTGTTTTATCTTCAGTGGGAAAAACCTTCTCCGCGTCCTTTCTCGGGGCCTCCAGGTGAGCGGCCTTGGAACAGCCGGCACATTCTTGAGGCGGTCTTGTGAGATTGGGGGCTGGGGATGCAGAGAGGCCCAGGCGGGGGAGTCTCTGCGTCCTCCCATGACCTTGTCCGAGCCCACTGCCCCTCCCCTTAATGCACCCCCCCACCTGTCTGTGTTGTGTCTGTGTTGTGCCCGGCCCCTGAGCAGGCTCGCTCTGGCTCTCCACCAGCGGCGCCCCCTTCTGCTCCATTTCTGCAGCCAGGAGCACAGCGTGCAAGGGAGACGTGCTGATCCAGGGTCTGGATTGTCAGCGTGGATGATTAAATACCTACTGAGCACAGGACACAGAGCCGGTCAAGACAGACGCTGGCGTGCACGCCCCTCACTGCCACGCTGTGCATCGTGGGGTGTCAGGAAGAGGTCAGATGTGAATGTGGTCTTTGGAGAAAGGATCCCCAGGCTGGGGTCCTGCGGGTCGAGGGACACCCTGTGGTCCAGGCAGCCTCAGTGGCTCAGAGTCGACACATTTCCGTGTGGTCCTTGGCCTGGCCAGCTGCGTGTGATTGGGCGGATGTCCCAAGGAGCTGAGTGTTGCCCGAACCCAGCTGTCTCTTCGCTCCTGTGGGTAAGGGGTGTCCTGACCATGTCTGTCTGACCCTGCCCTGGGCCCTCGGAGCCTTCCCTTGCCTGGCTCCCTTTCCCATTGATGCTTTCTGGGGCTACCTGCCAAGTAAATGCTAACACTGGTCTCCTCGTCTACCAGTCGGCTTCCGGAAGAACCCAACCTGACGCAACCTGACGCAGGACAGATCGGGAAAGGCCTATTTGTTCCTCAGCTCACCCCTTGTGCGTGTTTCAATGGGCTGTCCCATTCGGAAGAAGTCACTGCACGGCCCTGGGTTTCACTGCTAGTCTGTTTCCGCTCTACCTACCGACGGGTCGATGGCACCGATGCCAACCTCCCTCCGGCCTGGTAGGCCCTGCCCCTCCCTCGCCTCCTTCCAGTCTCCCCATCAAACCCATACCCCTTGTTTACCAAATGTTCAATTTTGGTTATGTTACTATAAAAATCAAGCAGCTGGCAATTCCAGCTTGATTAGCAGGTCTCCAGTTTTGATTAGTAAATTACTGTGGTAATCAAGGTTAATTCTCATTGCAGCGCTCAGCAATAGATTTTATATTTTGCAGGGAAATGGTTTTCCTTCCTGGGATGGAGAACGTTTCATTAAAGGAACCCGGAGATGGGAAAGGAGGGAAGTGAACCCCAGCAGGAGCGAGAGCAGTTCCCGCAGGACTCCTTTCTCTATGTTCCACCTTCAGATCGACCCATTCCTGAAGCCTGCACAAGACCTCCGGAAAAATACCGGTTTCCGACCTCAGGGCTTTCTGACGGACTTTGAGGAACCAGGGAAACACTCCGCGCTGGAATTGGAACCAAAATGCTGGGGGCTGGGGGTCAGGGCTCAGGATCAGAGATGCCTTGGAGCAGATGGATGTCTTCATCCATCCCGTCCCATCCCATGCATCCCGCTACCCAGGGGGTGCAGCAGAGGGCAAGCTTCTGTCCAGCTGGGCGGGTGCAGCCTCTCCACTCCCCACCCTTGGAGGGGCCTCTCCTTCCAGAGAAGGAACGGCCTCTGTAGACGGGATCAGGACTTGGAGAGACACGCAGGCTGAGAGAAAGGAAGCTCTGGAGATGGTGGAGCCTTGAGCTGAATCGCGATTCTGACCTTGACCTCGGGCCAGTGTTTGGACTGTGGGTTCTGGGTGAGTTGAGATTAAGGCACCCTGTGGCACAATCAAGAAATAGGACAGAGGGATCCCTGGGTGGTGCAGCGGTTTGGCACCTGCCCTTTGGCCCAGGGCACGATCCTGGAGACCCGGGATCCCACGTCGGGCTCCTGGTGCATGGAGCCTGCTTCTCCCTCTGCCTATGTCTCTGCCTATCTCTCTCTCGTGTGTGACTATCATAGATAAATAAAAATTTAAAAAAATTAAAAAAAAAAGAAATAGGACAGAAGCGAGAGGAGGCTGGCCCACGCCCACCCAGGCGCTCTCCGCGAGCTCACTCCCTACCTCCTACTCCCCCCCGTACGGCAACCACTGAATGTCAGCCGCGGAGGCTTTGCCTCTGGTAGGTGACATTTGTTTTCAGTATCTCTTTGTGGGGTGGACAATCCATAGAATCCATGTGAAACTTTGATAGCAGGAGGGGAGGACAGCAGCTAAGGTCAGTTGGATGGCCCCGATGTGCCCTGGCCCCATCCTGCCTTCTGAGTCAGCAGGCCCCTCACAGGCTGCTGCGACCCCCAGCCCTCCCTGCTGAGAGTGCCTGCTGTATGCACAGCTGGTCGGAGCTCTACCCGAAAGTAAAGCTGAAGCAAGTTGACCTCCAGACAACAGGAGCTGGTGGGTGCCCTGGTGTAGGTCCTGTGTGGGGATCTTTCCCCAGGACCCCTTGAGTGGGGGCAGCAGCAAATTCAAACCCAGACCTTGCCCTTGTCATGGCCATCCTGTATTCTGCGGGTCTTGGGAAGGGATTTCCTTCCCGGTGTCTCACATTTCTGTATTGCCCTTCCCAATCTCTGGAGTCGTCAAAGCTTATGAGCACCTCTACTCATAAGTGGGGTAGGAGGAGATGGGGTTTTGGACTGGGGGCGGGCGCTGGAGCAAACGCACCCATTTGGGGTGCGACTGACAGGTCTCGACTCTCGGTGTCCCCCTGGACCACGCTTCTATGAGCAGATGTCTGCTCTGGAGGAGGCCAAGATGCGCCCAGCCTCTTCATCTCAGCACGTTCCACCGGGCGGAAAGTGGAAAGCTCCCCCTCACCCTACAAAATCCTCAGACCCCTCAGGGCCCTCAGGCAAGAGCTCTCAGATTTTCAACTTTGTGTCTTTTGTGGGCACACGAACCCATCCATCCTTAACGCTTTTGTGTCACCAATGGCCTGATGTGTCCTTTTGGAGCAGGATGAATAAGGCCCCATGCAAGCAGAGACGACTCTCTGGGGAAATAATCAGAGGCCAGAAACTGATAAAAAAAAAAAAAAACAAAAAAAAAAACCTCTTCCAGGTTTCCTTGCTTCCGAGCAATTAAGTTTTCACACTAGTTTGGGTGGTGGGGGCAGGGTGATTGTCTGGGGGCAGGAGGGGGTGGTTTGTAGCTTAGGAAGGAGACATCCAGCTCACTTCTCTCTCAGCCAGAAGGTCAGCTGGCCTCAGCCCCCGTCCAGCCTTGGATAATGCGTCCAAAAGACTTGAACCTCTTCAGAGAAGCAGTGTCGAATGGGATCTATCACCATTACTTCACAGTGACAGTGTTCCAACAAGGGCAGCCCCAAGGTGCCCTCCTGCGCCTGCTTCCGGTTCACTGGCGAGCTGTGGGCGAAAGCGGGTAACGTGGCCCAGCCCAGAGTGGGTGTGGGAGTCGGTGTGGACCCTGGGAGGTGGGACTCATGGCAGCCATTGGCGGAACCACTTAGCGCACCTGCCTTTCTTACCCCACCGCTAACGTTGACGTCGATGACGGGCTTAGAGGAGGATTCCTTACCGACACCTCTTGTGTCACTCAGGGATGAAGACATGTCCCTAAGGTACCACTTTACCTACAACCCAGTTAAACTCCTTTGGCTACCTCGGGACCCCAGGGACTGTTAATGTGTGTGCACTTACGAATTTTCCTTGTCCATCCTCGCCAGCAGGTCTTCCCAGGTCTGAGTCTCCACGTCTTGGTCCCCATGTCCCCTCACCTCCTGTGTCCCTCCTTCCTTCTCTTCTCTCCACATCTTTTGTCTGGTGTAAAACACCTGCAGGCTGGGAGAGGCAGGGGGGAAGCAAGCTGCCTTGGGGGAACAGGAAGAGATTTCAGGATCAATGGGGAATCCGTGGACCCCACCCTTCTCTGCAGGCTGTTAGATGTCGGGGGGGGGGCGGGGGGGAAGTCGTTCTCCTGAAGTGGGTTTCCCCAGACTCAATTTTACAAACTTACTTAGTATCGTGCAGATTTCCGTTGAGGATTTCCGTCAACAGAGGAAAATGTCATTGCGTTGGTGCCTTGTGGGTACCGGTAACCGCACGAGCCTGCGGTCAACTACTGGCTCAGAACCCAAGAACAATGGCGTTGGCATCGCCTTCCTGCCGGTGACTGCAGTTGATGCCATTTTGCCAAACAGAATTATAAGCAAAATGGATGTTTCGGGTCATAGCGCGGCAAGGAATATATAGCTGCATTTCCTTCAATAAATCTACCCTCTTCTGCCTGGACAAAGACGTACAACCTATAGTGATTGACGTTTTCACCACTAAATTATACTATGTCTGTTTCTAGAAGAAATGTCTCCATTCCAAAATTAGCTAACCATCAACATAACATAAAATAACTTGAACACGGTGTCATTTCACAAAGATATTGATTCATGCAGACTTATTGGATTAATAACCGGTTTCCCATAAAAGGAGTAGTCACTATGTCTTCGGTAGACAGAAAAAATATACACTGTAGAACAATATATATTGGTACATTTAAGGCTGATTGCTGAGCTCGAATAAACAAAACAGTTTTCAGAGGCAACATTACAAATGAAAAGAGAGGTGACACAATGCAACTTACAAATGGATCCGGGGGTGATGGAAAGCTAATAAAAAAAGACAACTATTTATTTATTTGGGGCATTTGATTTTACTCTATTGGATTACACAAAGCTCTAATTTTTCACTGCAGTCAATCTGTATAAAAGTTCAACTGATTGAAGCATGTATTTAATTCCCAAATGCCTTTTCTTTCAACCCCTACTTCTTCAGAGTTGGACAACCTGTGGTGTCCTGAGTAGCAGAGAGGTCTGCTTACGTTGGAGCAACCAGACCAGAGGAGATATTTAAAGGTAATGGGTGATTTACTCAGTTCCTAACGACAACCAATCCACTCTCTCTCCTTGAGGACCGATTTTGCCAATAGGTTGAGAAAATATGTTTCTCGGCCTTTTTTGTTTCTATTTTTGTTTTTCAAGTGGGATTTCTTCAGTGACGTTCCACGGTAATAAAGTAATTGAAGTAAATAAATAAAAATTAAAAAAAAAGGGGATCCGTGGGTGGCTCAGTGGTTTAGCGCCTGCCTTTGGCCCAGGGCGTGATCCTGGAGACTCGGGATCGAATCCCACGTTGGGCTCCCGGTGCATGGAGCCTGCTTCTCCCTCTGCCTGTGTCTCTGCCTCTCTCTCTCTCTCTCTCTCTCTCTCTCTCTCTGCGTGACTATCATAAATAAATAAAAATTTTAAAAAAAGTAATTGAAGCTCACCTTCCTGGTTACTCGTCTAACAAATCAACCCATGGCATCAAGAATAAAATTTGAGCACGTATCATACTGGTTTGGTGTGATTTGACCCAGCTGGGTTTTCGAGACTCATCTTTCTCCTCTCCTCCCCTTGCCATGTCCAGGGCTGGCCCCCTTCACCCTCTGAGTTCGTCATGCTCACATGTACCACTATCCGTCTATCTGGACTCCTCTGTAGTTCTCCACATGGCCATATCCTTCTTTTTATTGGACACCTTCTCTTGACCCTTGGGTTCTCTAGAAAAAAAAAATAGTTTCATCTCTTCATGATCCTGTTTTATTTCATCACGACTGTGCTCTCCTGCCACGGGGGTATCAACTCCTCGGGGGCAGGAAGGGGCTATAGCCACAGATGCCAGCACAGCGGTGGAAGCCAGAAGGTGCTCAACACCTGAATGGGATCATCTCTGGGAGGAAGACTCAGAAACGGAAAGTTTCTCATCTTGATCTGATCCCAGCTTTCTGGCGCGTCGCGGTAGGACACCCATCTTCTTTGTATCTTAGTTTTTCTTCCTTTAAGTAAGAGTGGCGTCCGTGTGCTGTCTGGAGACAGTGTGCAGAGGATCTCATCGCACAACAAAACGGGACAGAAATATAGGTATTTATTTACTTGCTCTTAAGGTGCTTTTGGGCTTATTCACAACGGGGTTCATTATACGGACTTCATTAATACGGAGAGCCAACTGACTACGGCTGCGAGGCCGCATCCTACCTGGGGACCAAAGCCGACCCAGGCCGTGGGGCACCCCTTCGGAGATGGCCGCATGAGCTTTCAGGATTCCCACAACTGGTTTTCCAATTTATCTTCTGGGGTTGAAACAGATCACTGTTTCTGCAGTGGAGCACTAGATTAAGTAGTTGTATTAAAAATGAATATTTTAAAGCGCTAGAATCACACACCATGAGATGGCCACCCAAGGAGAGACATGTGGGAATGAGACCCAGAAGGGACTGCAGATTCATGGTTCAGTTTTATGCTTATTTCCGGGCAAAAGCTGATTGAGTGAGCTGGCAGGTAGAGCCGGGGCCACCACTTCCAGCAATGTTTCTCTTTCTCTGGCCCCCGCTTCCCCCAAGTGGGTAGGCATTCGCATTAATCCAACAGTGGTAACTCCCCTGTAGCTTCAGGCTGCTCCAGATTATTTGTAGCTTGATTTATCGCTTCTCTGGAGACTGGTGCAGACAGCCTGTGAACTTCCAAATCCCTGGGAGGACTTGCTAGCTGCGTTCCCATCTGGAGGCAGTGAGGGGACCGCTCGCTTAGATCCCTCCCTCCAGGTGAGAGAGGTGGCCGCTTGGCAAGGTCTCCTCCGGGCTTTAGGAACAGTCTCGAATTCCCTGTGCCTGCCAACGCTGGGAGAGCCTTGCCCATCTGCCTCGCGTGGCCTGTGGAGTGCCCGAGGCAGCAGTCCAGCAGCATTTTAGGGTCTTTTTAAGTCGGCGGAACCTGGAAATAGTATTGTGACCCTGGTACCAAAGAGCCCTGTTGCCGCTGACACGTGCACCCGGGCCGCGATTGCGGAGCTCCCTAGTTCCTGTCCTCGCCTTGCGGGTCCAGAGCGGCTCCGCAAGTCTCTCCGGACGAGAGGCCTGGAATTGGCACCTCCGGCCGCCACTTGGCTTTGCACGATTTCCTCTGCCGTGTATTCTGGGACAATGAATCAAGACGTGATTGGCAAATGAAGATTTTTTTTTTTCATTTTATTTTTTCCTGAGGACTCGATGCCTGCTGAATCTCATTTGCAATCGGAAAAGTGCAGAACTATTTTAATCCAGCACTTTGATGCACGAATGAGAGAAGGGAGAGAGGAGAAAGCCCCGCAGGAGAAGGGTCAGCTCCGCAGCGCACCTTGCCGCCCCCCCCCCCAACCCCCTGGAACCGCCTCTCGGATTCCTTGACCCCCGCTTCCTTGTTTGTCCCAGCCGCCACCCCCCCCCCCCCACTGATTTGGTAATTTCCATCTCATCCTTCCTGAAGATAAAAGACACCATGGGCGGGATCCATGAATAAAAGTCGTTATTTATCGATGCCAGTTTTGGGGAACATTTTTCCTTCTGATTCATGAACCACTTTTCTACATTCGAAAAGCAGTTCATAAATCGTTCAGCGCGGGCAGAAATTAATAATAATGAATCCATTTACATAAAATAGTCTCATCCTGCCAGGTACTGATAATATTGGGAGCTGGAGCCTCTTTGGGAAGCCGGATGGCCTGTGTGATGCGTGTGTGTGTGTGTGTTCACATGCTTCAGACCTCACCCCTTCTCTCTGTGAACTTAACCCAAAGTTTAATTATTTAGTGTCCGGTAGTGATCACCGGGAGACGCTATTCGAAAAAAATGGGATGAGATGAAAACGAGAGAAGCCACTCAGCGTCCTAAAAAGAACAGTCCCAAGCCATATCAGAGTTTCTATGGGGCCACGTTAACCCTCTGAGCAGCTCCAAGAAACGCACCAATCCACAGAAGCATGAATTCCCGGGAAAGACCATCACCATTCGTTTGTGCGAACACACACACACAGACACACACAGAGAGACACACACATTCACACGAGCATAGACACACAACGAGCTTCCAGGGCAATGGAGTGAGTGCAAGGCCAGCAGGTTGATTTAAGGTAAACTGTGTTTTCCAGCGCACATGGCCCCAAGCCCAGATTCTAACCATCATCGGTAGGTTGTGCGTGGAAAGAGGGCGCTGGGACCAAATAAGCTGGCGCAGCCCCCGGTGGAGCCCAGCTCCAGGGGCGCCCGCCTGCGGCCGAGTCCCCCTCCACCAAGTGGGTCCACGAGGCAGGCGGACTCCCCGCTTTGTCTTGAGTTTCTCCCTCGGTTCTCCGGCTCCTGGGCCCTTAGAACCTGACCGCCTCCGGTCTGGATATGGCGCCTTTCTGAGCTGTGTATTTATCCCCTGTGCCCCTCACAGGGCTCCTGCTCCTGTAGGAAATGTGTGGGTTTTGTTTCACGTGCGTTTTTGTCTCGTTGGCATGCATTTTTGTTTGCATGCGTATTTTATGTAAATGATACCAGGCTGTTCATCTCCCCGCCTATCTTTCCCGTTACACGAGGGCAGCGTGACTGTCACATGTAACACCCGCCCCGGCCCTACAAGCACATCGCCTGATGTTTTTGGTCTCACACGATGCTCCATGGTGCCCATCCATTCTCCCAGGAGAGGGCACCCATGTCGCAACCAGGTCACCGTGCTGCAAGGAGCACGCTCTGGGATGAGAGCAAGGGTTTCTTTGGGACACGTGTCCAGCAGCAAATTGCTGGGCCATGACATCTACGTCTATTAAACTCGACTGGGTGGCACAGATGCTCCCAGGGTGGCTGCCTCGGCCTGCCTCTCCCCAGCAGGGATGAAAGGCCCACACGCCTGCCAACACGTGGCACTACCCAGCTGTCTGTTTTGCCAGTCTAAATGGTGTGAAGTGCTATCTTGTTCTAATGGCATTTTTCTAATTACTAATAAATGTGAGCATCTCTTTATGTGCTTATTAATTAGCCTTTTGAATCTCTTCTGTAAATTGACTATTTATAGCCTTTGTACATTTTTTCCCCCTTCTGGGGTTGCTGTCTTCTTCTCGTTGATTCACAGGAGTTGCTTGTCGGTTTTGGACATCCCAGCTACCTCTACCCCTGCCATCATGTCTGCTCACCGCCCACAGTGTCTGCAGAACTCCTCAGCGTTCTGCTACAGGTCCCTGTGCAAGGGTCTGTGGTAGGGAGACGTCTAAGGTAGCCCCCAGCTGGTAGTCCCATGGTGAAACCTCCTGCCCTCGAGGGTGGGTCCCAGCTAGGGACCTACTTCTGAGCAAGAGGGTGCAGCAAAGAGGAGGAGAGGCCCCTCCGTGACTGGATCGCAGCAGATCGTGGCATTCTCTCGGCTAGCAGGTGCTACGGAGGAAGGAAGCTGCCGTGTGGGAGGCTGGGGGAGCCAGGGGCTGAGAGTGGCCTCCGGCCTACACTCTGGGGGGAACCGAGCCTGGAAGCGGATGGTTCCCCGGGTGGACTGGACCCGCCCGCAGCTCGGGCCATGCCCTGGATTGTGGCGCGGGACGGACCCTGGGCTAGAAGCCCCCGCTGAGGCACGGCCAGGTCTCCGAGCTGCGGGGACACTGCTGGAGGGTGCTGGGCATGAGGCCACCCACTCGCCAGCACAGTTACCCTGCACCTGTTCTGGGTCGCATCCCACAGGCGAGTCTTTAGTCCATCTCAACGTCAGCCTGGTTTGCGTGTTAGGAAGGGATCCAGGCTTAGTTTTCCACAGAATTGTGGTGAATAATTTCAGACCTGCCACTTCGGGAAGGTAGGGGGTCGGTGATGGCTTTGGGCGGCAGCACCTTCCGCCGAGCACTTTGTGAAAGACAAGCTCCAGCTGCGCTCCTTGGCTGTGTGCAGCCTTGGGGAGGGGCCGGCGGAGGTGGGCTCCCCCAGGCGGTGTGGTGGGGGCCTTTCCCTGGCCCTTCATTCCGTGTGGCTCAGTCTCAGGAGCTCACTTGGGAACACCACCCGTTGAGAAGGTGGAGCCTTTGTTCTGGAAGCCTCCTCGGAAAGACAGGTCCCTTCGTAAGTGGACAAGACCACTTGGAAGGGAACAATCCTGTTTCCTTCTGACTGGCTGTGCTCCCTTGAGGGGGTTTACTTTCCTCTGTGGCCTCAGTTTCCCCATCTGGCTCATGGGTGACTTCTTTCCACTTTAATGGCTACATGGAAAGGATGGAGACATCTTCGTTCCCAAGGAAGACTAGGAAAGTCTCAGAGAGTAAGGATTTTCACAGCCTAGTGGAAGAGGAAGGTGCCCCCCCACACACACACACACCCCATCAGCAGGTCCAGGCCAGGGCAGTGGATCGCTGCTTCCTCCGGCTGCAAGAATTGCCTCTGCCAGAACTTGCCGGTGTTCGGGACCCCCGTCTCCTGCAGGGGACCTCCAGCTCTCTTGGATGAGATCAGACCTATTAAAACAGCTCCAATATCCTACAGTGGCCTCTTGTCTCCTATCACAGCCACGATGCATTCTGACAAAGATCCCTGCCTTTAATTTTCAAGTCTCTGTTAGGGGGAGAAATGAAATGTGTGTGAATCTGACTCACACTAATGCTGTTCGGGGAAGTCTTACCCAGGCAGCCTTTTGAAATCATTCCTCCCAGAGAGGGAGTCCCGCTGCTCATCTGATCTGCAGAGACAGACGAGGAGGCACCCACACACCACAGTTGCTCTGAATGGGTCTGGAACTTTGCGAAACACTGGGCAGGGGCATGACTTCCCGTCTGAGAAGCCTACAGTAAATAGGAACTACCTTTGGGGATCATGCGCTTTTGTGATAGAGCCTTCGGAGACGTGTGTGCTGTACAGGTTGTCTGGATGAGGTCATCACCTTAGTGATGATGTCATCACCACCCAAGGCACTGATGGAGCAGGACCGTGGGTGATTCTGGTCAGAGAGAGAGAGCGTGACAGGTTGATGTGGCGTCTGATTGGCTTCTGCTTCATTTACGCGATAGCTTCAGTTGTCATTGAGGAACCCATAAAATCCCGTGGCAAAAACACCAACCAAAAATACCAGCACCGTGACTGCTACGGACACTTAGCTTAGTGAGCTCTGCTATGAGAATTTGACGCGCCATCTTGCTGAATCCTCAAAACCGTAACATGAAGCAAATAAATGCCCCTATTATCTGCACTTTACAAGAGAGAGTAAGCAAAGGCGTGCTCTAGGGTCAGCCAGAGAGGTGACAGTAACGAAAGGTCAATTTGTTATAGTGAAAGAAACCGTGGGCACAGCTGAGACACAAATGACAGATTGGGAAAAGGTATCCCGTAATTTCCTTGACCAACAAGCGGTGGTATTTAAGCAACACAAAGAAAGCCAGCAAACGCAGAAGAAAGAAACAACCTAAAAAAGAGACAAAGGAGGCGAAATAAAGTGATTTACAAAAGTAGAAATCCAAAATAATAACGTACAAAGATGCTCAGACTCATTAGAAATCAGAGAAATGCCAATTAGAGCAATGAGAAGATGCCCCTTTGTATGTTTTGGGGTTGGCACATGGCAGACAGCTGCATGCGGCTAACCGAGGGCAGGATGTGGGGCTCCGGGGATTCTCACATGGAGCTAGGTGAGGTGTAGACCGAGGCAAGCATTCTGCAAAACAACCTGGCACAGGTGAGTCAAAACGACAGCCTACTTCCTCCCTGACTGGGCAGCTCTGCTCCTCAGTACACATCTCTACGAAATTCTCACACAGGTCCCCAAAAAGACCTGGGCAGAAGGTGTTCGTTGTGGCCTTGCCTGTGGTCCCGGGGAGCCGGAAGCAGCGTGGGCATCCATCCCTGGGAGAGCGAAGGCCTGTGTCATCGGGTGGACCCCCTCCTCAGGGCATCACGCAGCAGCAGAAGCTGCAGACTATGACATCACTTGGCAACAGGCATGGGCATAAAAACACCAGGCTCTGAGAAAACAGTAAGAAACAGAATAAGATAATTAATGCACTGCCATTTGCACAAAAAAAAAAAAAACACCTGCACAAGAAACGTCCAATCACACTTTGAAAGAAACATAGAAAGGGAAGGGGAGTGGGGACAGCAAAGAATTAAAGGTGAGGGAAGTAGCTGGAGGAGGTGGGGATTTGGGGACCGTATTCCCCGTTACTTTATATGGGAGAGAAGGGACTTGAACTTGCTCAAAGGCTGGCAGGGAGAAGTCAGTGAAGGGCAGGAGTAAAGAGGCAGGGGACAGAAGTGGGAGAGGTGGGAGGGGGCCTGATGAGCAGGGAGGGGATGAGCTGGATGGGTGGACAGGAAAGAAGATAAACAGGGTGAACTCTTGAGAATGAGCTTCAGGAAATTGAAGGGGCTCCTGTGTGATCACCTCGGGAGAATAAGAAAATGGATGGGAGGGCGCCTGGGTGGCTCAGTGGCTGAGCGTCTGCCTTGGGCTCAGGCCGTGACCCCAGAGTCCTGGGATCCAGTCCCACGTCGGGTTCCCGCAGGGAGCCTGCTTCTCCCTCTGCCTGTGTCTCTGCCCTTCTCTCTGTGTCTCTCATGAATAAATAAACAAAATCTTAAAAAAAAAAAAAAGGGAAAGAAATGGATGGCACGGTAAGAATTTTGAGGAGAACAGAGAAGATGGGAATGAGCTAGGAAAAGGATCAGGGGGTCAGCGGAGGGCCCAGTGAGGTGGCGACTACTGGGGCTGATGCTGGGCTGGTTCGGTTCTGATGGGCAGGAGGGCTGGGGGATAGAGGGGTGAGGGAGTGAGGGGATGGGCCCTGGGTGGGGAAGAAAGGAAGGAACATGGAAAATAACAGGAGGAACCTGAGGGCTGAGCCATCTGAAGACCCTGCAAGGCCAAGAATACCAGCCCTGGGTCCAGTGAGCAAAAGCCAGAGGGAGAGATGATGGCGGTCACGGCGCACACTGTGCGCATTTTCAAATGCCAGCATGGAGCAGTTCTGGGAAGGCCGGGGGCCGATGGTTGGCCAGGGAGAGGGTGAAGTTGCTCAAGATAACGGAAAGATTTGCGCTAAAGGGAGCATCTTTTGGCTGCCTCCAAACCCTCAGCACGTGGGGGGTTGGGAGGCGCCAATTCCCCAACTAAGAAAGGGAACAAGATGCCCCAAAAGGTGGACCGGTGTGGGTGGCCAGCACCCCTTCATGCGGTCGCGTACACACTTCCCTACGGCCCCGGCCTTAACCCTCGAGCTCAGAGGCTGGAGCCTCCCTTCTTCAGGGACCCGGTAGAGGGGTTGTCGCAGCAGGAATGTTCAAGAGAAAGAAAGGGCGGTAGAGTCCAAGCTCACGAGTTTCAACACAACGCGGCCAATTGTTTGAAAGAAAAAAGGTTTTGAGATTCCAGGAATATAATTTTTGTCATAGGTAAACATTTTTGGTAGAACAAAGATGAGGCCATCTCATCATATTCCAGACCCACAACCAGGACCCTAAGAGGGGGGTGAGGAGAACCAGGGGGGGACGTCTGTAGTGGAGGTGGAAGCAGAGGCACAAAGCCATCCCACTGCCCTCGTCCGAGCATGACCGTGCGTGGAGCCCTCAGCCCTGTCCTGGTGGAGGAAGGTGAGGAGGTGACCAGTCTGATGCCTGCTGATCCCTGCACACGAGCGTCGTCTGTTCCGCAAGGTTGGGTTCAAGGTACCGTTGATCCGTCTAGGCTTCCCGCTTAAGAACACAGACGGATCCTAAACTGGACTCCCCGTGAGCTGGACAGGGTGGTGTGAGTCTCTGGGGGCAGAGATGGAGTTTGGAAGGGAAAACCTTTATTCCTTCCCAAGGAGGGAAGGGGGCATCACTCAAATACTTAACCACCTTTGTCACACGAGCAAAATGGGAGCAGCTTGCTGGGACCTGCCGATCGTGGGTCCTCTAGCCGTCGGGTGGCGGAAGGTGCCAGGGTCTGAGGGAGGGCCGGGACGGCCAGGATGCCGAGGGCCTTCGGGGTTCGGGAAACTGGCTTTTTGCCAACCAGGACAGGAACATTTCTGCATTTCAGCTGCCGATGCGGCTGTGCTGGTGCATGTTGACCCTTGAGCGGAGCCCCCTGAGCGCCGCGCTTCTGGCCGGAACTCGGTGGAAGGGACGGGGGGAGGGGGGGGCTACACTCCTGCTTATTGCAGGGAAACAAACCAGACGGTGGAGTAACAATGTCAGGTCCCGAGAGGTCCCCGGACTCGCAGGGCACAGACGGGAATGGCAAAGGTCGGGGGACACACGTGGCGTGAGGGGCTTTTCAAGACCGCGCCCTGAGTCAAAGGAGCGACTCTGGATCAAAATGCGACACTTGGAAAGACCCTGGAGCTTGAAATCACAGGTGTGTAGGTAGAAGGGCTCCTCAAATTCTCCGTGTGACATCTAGGTGCTGATGTCCATGGAGGTCCGCACGGTGAGAACAAGTCCGACTCCGGCCACCGAGGCTGCCCGGCTGGCGGTCCTCCCTGCCTGGACAACACCACTCCCAGGGGGAGCATCTCTCTGCAGCTGCTAGGCAAGCAGGTGCCCGATGCAAATTTGTGCTGTGGGGCAATTGATTTGGAGGCGTTGAGTTGGGGGGCCCAGCCAGGCCGAGGAGCCAGGAGCTCCGGAAAGCTCCGGCACCTTCTGTGGCTGGGGAGCGAGCCCCGGAGTGAGGGCCCCGATCAGACACGGCGATGCATCTGTTTTTGCTCACCCTGAGATGACAGGGACATATCGATCCTATGGTTCACTGGCTCGCACAGGGCTGGGGGCAAAATCAAGGCAACGAGTACAAGAGACGATGGCACCGCAATCACCGTCATTAGGGGGAGTGGAGTCCGCAGCATTTGGCCCGTCGTGGAGGCAGGAGACTGTGGGGGAAATCTGGGCACGTTCCAAACACAATCAAATCCTGCAGGCATTAGGAGCGTTCCCGAATCCACATCGCTCCATGCCAGGATGCTGAAACACTGAAGGACCATTACCCCCTGGCCCTTCTATTTCTGTCTGCTGTGAGCACTCCTTTGGAAATGGTGGGGAATTTGCATTTATCAGAAAATTGCTTACTTACTCTAATCAGCTATTTTTAAGGTTTTATTTTAGCTAGATAATGAATAAGACTAAATTGATGTCAGGCATGAAGTAATTTTAACCAATACCTTCAAAAGTCTATAATACCAAATATTGGAAAATTATATGTAGGGTAATCTAAATAATGAGATGTTAAAATTTCTTGGATCCCGGGAACTCTTCTATTCATTTTGTTCCTCTCTCTCTTTCAACCTCACTGTGGGAGGCTCCGCCGCTGACATCTTTATATATGATGTTCTCATTTCAAAATGCCACTGAACCTTCAAATGAACACTTGCGTATGATCCTTGAATACAAAAATACTTAAATCAAGATTTTTATGTTTTGGTGCAGTCAGCCAGAATGCAGAGAGAGACATGGGAAGGCTTGGCTCGGGTCCCTACCCCGGGAAAGGCGGCAAAGGTCCTTCTAAGGAAAGGGAGGCCCCTCGCGAGGGAGGCACGTGACCGGCGAGCGACATAGATGCATCCGGAATCAGTGAGGGGTGAAGCATGGAAGAGCGTCCTCCCTCCGGAACCAAGTCACGAGAGAGAAGGCCTCCTTACACCAGGGGCCCCGAGCACGTGCTCCGGGAAGCAAGCGTGTGACACGTGGCTGCTGGGCCCAGCGCAGGTGGCTTCCTTTGTGGCCAGAGGGTCCTCCGCGAGGTCTACGTGAAGACCCGGCAGGTGCCTGGCCACCACCTGCTAATGTTCTGCGCGGTTCTATCCTCGCACCCAAAGGACTGAACATCTGCTGTGTGTCCAGGACTGGGCTGGACGCGTTCCTGGGGGTTGAACTTGATATCCAGGGAGCTGTATGTCTACCTTGATCACACTTTTTAATGGGGGGGGGGGACGTGGAAGTGTGCAGGCGCCACCCGCTTGCACAAGTGGCACACGCACACGGAGGGGTGGGAGTCAGAGTGAGAGCCCACATCCACCGGGTCCTGGATGTCACACCCTCGAGGGGGCTGCCGGAGGTTGGGGACGACTCTGGGCATTCGCGACTCAGCCCCAGATCCAGGAACCGGCCGCGGGGGAGGCCTCCGAAGGTTTAGTAGGTAGTTACGTGTTGCCGAAATCGGTCAAGCACTTTGAAAGTTCAAAATTGTGAAGCAAGGGATGCCCGGGTGGCTCAGCGGTTGAGCTTCTGCCTTCGCCCCAGGGCGTAACCCCAGGGTCCAGGATCGAGTCCCGCGTCGGACTCCCTGCAGGGAGCCTCCCTCTGCCTGTGTCTCTGCCTCTCTCTCTCTCTGTGTCTTATGAATAAATAAATAAAATCTTAAAAAAAATAAATAAAATTGTGAGACAAATAGGGGAGGAGATTCCCTGGGAGGAGGGCCTTCGTTGAGCCTGCCTTGGTTCTGCATGGGGAGCGCTGGTCCTCCCCAAAGCTTAGGCCTGCGGGGCCAGCCACCAGCCGGCATCGCCCAGAAGCACAAGGGTCTCAGGCAGTGACGGGGGCAGGGGGCAGGGGCAGGGCTGCAGCCGGGCCGGACTCACCGCCTGGAGAGAGGTCCCACGGGCCGGGGAGCCGCTGCGTGCACGCGTCCCTTCGGATGAGGGGCAAGACCACTCCGACTGAACCTTCCAAGCTCCGCTCAGACGTTACCCGCTCCCACACTGTCCCCAGATGCCAAGAGGCAGGGCTGGGAGCCCTGGTGGGTGCCGGCCCCACCCCACTGGATGTTCCGGGGCCTCACGCCCCGCTCAGCCCGGAGCTTGGAGAGAGCTGAGCCTGGTCGAGCGCCGTCCCCATGGGAGGCTGCGGGGAGCAAGTGGGTGCCCACGCAGGAAGCTGTGCTGGGGGAGGGGAGGGCAGGTGGCAGCCGGGTGCGGCCGTCCCCCGAGGGATGGGCATCCAGACTGCTGGCTACCCGCGGGCCCCAAAGCGGAGGAAGTGGCCTGCGGAGTGGCCTCCTCGGGGCCCCCCACCTGGGTGGGTGCGCGGGTCTGGGGGCCTGTGCTGGCCAATGGAAGGGCAAGGCTGCTCGGGGTGGGGGTGCGTCCATTTGGCCAGCACGTCGGCAAGAAATTCTCTCCTGCATTGGCAGCACCCAAAGTGGCCGCACAGCCGGAAGGATGCAAGTAGGGACCTCACTTCCCATCTGACTGGTCCATGGACTATTGCTTTTTTTTTTTTTTTTAAGATTTTATTTACTTATTCATGAGAGACACAGAGAGAGGGAGAGAGGCAGAGACACAGGCAGAGGGAGCAGCAGGCTCCATGCAGGGAGCCTGACGCGGGACTCGATCCCGGGACCCCGGGGTCACGCCCTGGGCCGAAGGCGGTGCTGAACCGCTGAGCCACTTGGGCTGCCCGGACTGTTGCTTTTTTAAGGAAACTCCACCCCCAGTGTGGGGCGCGAATTCATAACCCCGAGATCCAGATTCGCTCGCTCCACCGACTGAGCCGGCCAGCCGCCCCCGCATCGAAACCACTGCCTGCACCTCTGGGGCCACATTGCGGAGCTCGGAAAGGTCGGAAGTGGGACAGAGACACAGAGGAAGCCGCGGGAGAGGCGAAGGTAGAGGGGACCCAGAGAAGAGGGCGCGGGGACAGGCTGCGGAAAGGTCACGCAAGGCGGGAAGGAGCCGCACCTGCCATCCACGCGGTAGGCTGCAGCCCGCCCGCGCCCCGCCGCGCCCTGTTCTCCCACCCGGCGGAAAATTTAAAATCATATTTCCCTCTTTTGTCTGATACTCAATTCCCCCGAGGAATATTTTTGTTTGGCTTTGTTTTGTTGTTTTGTTTTGTTTTGTTTTGTTTTTTTTAAAGGAAAAATGTTCACGGAAGGTTATAAAACACATATAATTTACTCACGGTAATTGCCCACATGTTATTTATGTGCCGCGCTGGCAGTGAAACAGAGAAGAACGACTTGATCAATGCATTAGTCTAATCACGGGGTTCCTGCTCTTAATTTCTTTTGTTGGTAATTTCCATACTCGGGCAGCAATGCGTAGAATTATCTCGATTTACAGATCTCGAGACCCTGGGGAAAATCTCTTTGGAGCCATTTCTGCCTCCTGGGGAATTTGATATTTACTCAATACTGCCTTTGAGAGCCCTCTCATCCGGATTCCACAACTCCAAGTAACTCCTTAGGAACGTAGTGGGTCTCTGTGACACTTTCCCTCTTTTAATTGGCGAAGCTGGGGGGCCGAGGAGCAGATCACGGGACGCGAGAGGCGAGGGGAGGCCGCGACTCGGCAGCCTGGGCGTTTGGCGGAAAACCAACGGGCACAACCCAAACCCGCTGCTCTTCCTGTTCCTCCTCAACGCGTGCAAGTCCCCCGCTTCGCTTTGCCCGGAGTCTGTAATACAATATTTTTCCAGGGCCAAGGACTTATGGTAAGCCTCCTGGAGGCCGCGGGAGAAGTTTCCTGTAAGGCCCATTTGCCTTGACACAAGGAGACGCAGCGCGTGCCGTCAGCCAGGCCTGCTGAGCAGCGCCTTTCCCTGCCGTTGCTGGCTTCCCGGGGGGACCAGCAGAGCTTCTTTGTCCTGGGTCAGCACCTTGGGCTCTTCCAGCGGGGACGGGCTGCGATCCCTCAAACCGCCACGGGGATGTGGGCGACCCCAGCCCTTCGGTGGAGCAAAGGCCTTCAGAGGGGCCCACCCGGAGATCTCACAGACGGTCCCGTGTCTGAAGGTCCACGGACGTGGCTGAGGGGCCAGAGAGAGGCGGGCGGGCCGCTAACGGGGGGCACAGCCCAGAAGGCCTGGGGTTTCGGGTCGGTGGCGGTGGACACCAGCACCCTAATGCCAGGGAATGCTTCCCTGATAGCGATCACGCTCGTGAGGACCCCGACTGGGCCTGACCCCTCGTGGTCAACACCTGGCATCATCGGCGCACAGGCCGCAAGCCGCAGAGAGAGGGCATTTACGTCCAGGTTCCCTCTGAGCCCACAAGTGCCTTTCCTTCCTTCGCCAGGGGAGCCGTCGCTTCTCAGAAAAAAACCCGGCCAAGCGTGGGGAAGGGTGACCCCCCCCGCCCCCACCCTGGGGCTCGCTGGAGACCCCGACGTCCCCAGGACGGGAGACTCTCGGTGCCTGAAGCTGGTCAAGCTCTGGGACAAACCGGGACAGGCTGGTTTCCTTATCTGGAAGTGAAAATAAAACCTAAGCCCTTGGAGCAGGGTTAATACTCAAAGCCGTGAGAACGAGGAATCAGTGGCCGAGCGGCGGTTTGAAGACGGGGTGCAGCCTTCCGGTGAGTTTTATTTGACGCGCGGGGCGTCCCTAAAGCATTTTAAATAGAATGTGTTTGAAATTCAGGACAGTTCCTGCAGAAAGCCAAATCCCGGAGTAGAAAGATCAGGCCTCAGAAGGCCGTGGGGGCAGCGGGGCCGGGGGCGGCCCAGCTCACCTCACAGGGGAGGTCCCTGGCTTGGGTTTCTGTGGACGGTTGAGTCTGGTGTCTGGAGAAGGGGGGCGTGTTACGCACGGGGACCGGGAAGCACCTTGCGATAGGTCCCCAAATATCAAATCTGGTCGCAGAAGTCCTTTCTGTCGAGGCCTTGGCGGCCTTTCCAGGTTGACTCTCCCAGGGTCCCACGCAGAGCACAGCAAGCTCCTGTTGTGAAGCCCGGATCCCAAACGCATCTCAAGCGCTCAGGAGGTTCACAAGCCCTCATCGCGGCTCGCCGTGAGGGCCGGGGGCTCGGGGCTGCGGCGGGCAAGGGCCTTCTGAGTCCCACGGGAAAACGAACGTGCCCCCGCAAGGGTTTTCAGGACGAAGGTAGGCCCCGGGTGGTGTTGTTCGAAATGTGCCGCTCCGCACCACCGCCGCCCGGCTGACCGCCACGTAGGCGCTCGGCCCTAGGAAGCACGTTCCCGGGTGTCATTCCAGTTCCTGTTCACATCAGTCGTGCAAGCCGCATGATGCCATGTTCCCTGCATGGACGAAGCCCAGAGAGCTTGGGGTGGCCCAGCCCGGCACTTTTCACTCCCGATTTCCTTCGTCCTCAGCGCCGGGCGGTAAACCTTTAGTAACCAGGAGGCCCAACGAACCAGAACGTGCCTTTGTCTTGGAGATCCTTCCAGAACGATTTTCTTTACAGGAAACGCCCGTGGAGCTGCAGCCTTTCCTGCTGCTCTTCTGAGAGCCGTAGGTCTTCCTGGCAGCCCAGCGAGGCCCGCACTTCGGAGCGTGTGCTGCAGGGCTTACCGCTACGGGCCAGGCGGGCTGTGGGCCGAGGCCCAGGACTCCCCCTTTCTCCCCGGGGGACGGGCTGCCTCCGTGGCTCCCGCCTGTGGCACGGCCACCCGGGAGCCCGACAAAGACGACCACCCCGGGGTCCTCCCTATTCTTCGGAAACCTTCCGGATGTTCTTGCCCTGCGCCCCGACCTTGCGGTCTTACCCTTGCGGCTGAACAAGAGGCACACAGGGCCTCTCCACTTGGCTGTGTGCAGCTTAACGAATGCGTATGAAGACCGTATAAATAATTCACATCACTCAAGAGGTGGTGAGCCGAACAAGTCCCTTCTGGTTACATTTATTTAAAGATAAGGTGAAACTAAGTGAGTGATGGCCCAGTTACAAAGGCCAGGGTCCAAGGGGGATTGGGACACTCTGAGTTACACCACCAGAGTGATTTGTGCAGAATTATGTCAACTTAGAGATCCTGGCACCTTGGGGGAAAAAGCAATGTCTTATCTCTAAGAAAAGTGATACGCGATGAGTATTTTCCAAGTACGGCCCACGAGCTGATGCTACAGAGTTCAGTTTGGCTCCGGCAGGAAGAAAATTTCTCTTTCAGTCTAAAAGGACCTCTGGATTAGTGACCGCAAGGTCGCCTTCACTCGGAAACGTCACTCGGGGACTCCTCGGAAACACGGGTGGGTCCTCCGGGTCCAGGGGTTTGTTCTTTCCAGCACGAAGCACGGGTGAGCTTCCAAAGGGACGGGAGGGCCTTTGATTGGACTCCATCGGTGAGGAAGACGTCGTCTCTAAGCTCAAGCGAGGGAAGAGGTTACGGGGTGGCCGCAGGCCCGGGCGCCCCCCGACTTGGCCAGGTGGCGCGAAGCCCTTCGTCCCCTCCAGATCTTTGCCTTCCCTGGGCTGCGGCCGCATGTTTCCACCGCCCCTTCCCCCCCCCCTTTTCCCACAGTGCCCCCTGCATATTTCCACGGAAGACTTTTAGAACTTTGTAATAAGGAGATTGTATCGCCAGCTGACAATAAAATTTACGAAGCAGAGAATGCTCCCGTTAATACTTTCCGAGCGTCTTTGTTTTTGAACGACCAAGATGCTGAGAATATTCCAATTCAGTAACCCTGCCTCCAACAGGCAGCGGAACAGTTAGCGGGGTTGACAGATAGATGCAGCCACGATGCAATAATCCTTGCTGCATTGAACTTTGTATTTAAACACTTATTTTATGTTTAATTAATTTCTCCAAAGTGGAAAACTTCCAGGCTGCCTTTGAAGCAGACGGTTTGCGTAAAATATTTTTGCTTTAAGAGCGAGGGAGAGGAGAAGGAGGATGGAAATCGGGGAAAAAGGTTTATGTTTTTCCTGTTGTTTTTTCAAATATGATGTGACACAGTGAAAAAGCCTCCTGAAAGCACAATTCTTTGTGTGATGGAACAGAGATGCACCTATGAGTCTCACTTCATCAAAGAAACAGACGTGTATCTATAATTTATGCTTTGCTTTAAGCCTCCGCTGATCTGATGTGGCTTTTTTTTTTTTTTAAGACAACACAGGCAGCCCTGGCATCACTTGTCAATCACTGGGGCACGCTCAGATCGGAGACCATTAGTCGAGGAGATGGCAGCGTTTCTTTAATGACGCTTTCATATGTGCCGTGCTGGCAGCGAAACAGAGAGGGTCGGACTTGATCAATGCATCAGTCTAATCACAGCGTCCCTGCTCCTAATTTCTTTTGTCGGCGATTTCCATACACGGGCTGTGCCCAGGATCCTGGCGAAGACCCGTTCGGAGCCCCGCGTGTCCCATGCTGTCACCCGGGCCGGACGCGGCTCTGTGGGAAGGGATGTTAGCGAGGCAGGGCCCGGGGTGGGGTGGTGGGGGGCGGCTGCACGGTGGCCCTGGCGTCCCGGGTGGCATCGAGGACCTGGAAAGCCTGCCCCACGTCAGCCCTGGCTCGGGCCCCGCAGCCCGGTGGCCGCCCCCGGATGATCCCGGCCCCCTCGGCCCATCGGCGCAGCGAGCGTTCCCCGAAAGCAGAATGTGTGTATAATGAACAAGTTTCATGTTCAACATTTTAAGTGTCTATTTATGAGTCCTGATAATTAGCCCTTTGTCTGCGACTCCGGTAAGTGATTAGAGTCCGGGCTCGCACTATTCGTGTCGCGTGCCAACGTGGTCCTCCTGGGCCGGAGGGTCACAAGGTGGGGGCACCTGAGCGGCCGGGCCTTCGGGGGGCCGGGCCCCCTCCTCCTCGGCTCCCCTTCTCCTCTGGCTCCTTCTGAGTTCGGACTCTTGGAACCGCTCTTCTTTGCCTTTGTTCTCTACGTGTTTCCCCGCTCACTCCCCTGGTGAGCATTTTTTAACATAATACCCTGCGCGTGATATTTGTACCTTTTGCAAAATCTTGTCAGGACGCGACGAGGCTTAAGATCCTTTCCAAACGAATCATTCCCAGAATCAAAATATTATGAGGGAGGCCAAATTATCTCTAATTATAACCTCCAGAAAACGAGAGAGAACCTTCCCCAACACACAGAACGGGGGGGGGGGGGGCGGGGAAGCAACCGACAGAAATATTTGCAGGAAAAGTAATATTCTTCTATTTCTTTCTTTCTTCCTTTTTTTTAAAAGCGATCAAATCATGTAAGCATACAAATAAATGTATTTTAATAAGGGTAAAATTACTAGTTAATGAGTTTGCTTTGGGGTTTTGTATCTTCGGTGTAAAAATATATAAATGCTTTTATTAAGGTTGTACCTATTATTTTCCAAATGAAC